>NW_026652290.1:18327942-18370123 GCF_009828535.3 Hylobates moloch
GGGGCCGGGGGGGGGGGGGGGGGGAGGCTGGTGGAGGGAGAGGTGCTTAGTTTGTTTCCTTCTGCTCAGCTGTGCCAACAAAAAAGAAAATGAATCTGTGAAGCCCAGACAAGGTGGCCGAGTCGCAGTGCTGAAGCGCAGCTCAGTGGAGGAGGTGGCAGGCACGGGGCCCAGAGAAAATTATCTTTCTAACCACTACGTTGGTACCATAATCACCTTCACGCGGCAGCTCTGGTTCCTGGGGGAGGGGCCACTGGAGAGCCACTTGGTTTGATTCTTGAATCTTTTGACACCGCCTGTCACAGAGGGGTGTGTAATTAGGCTGCACTGTACCTTACCAGCAGCCCAAGCCGCATGCACCTCACAAGATGAGAGCAGGTGCTACTACTAGAGCTGCCGGGCTGGGCTGGGCTCTTAATTGGCTTATGTGCTTCTCCTGGAGTCTGTCCTGTTTTTCCAGGGATGCAGATACCTCCTGGACTATGGTGGGGATTGCTCTGTCAAGGGGTCTCTGAGGGACCAGGGACCCTGCTGTGATGCTGCTTTGGGGGCAGGGTGGTGGCAGGTGAACTCTGGCCCAACCAGCTAATGGCCTGAGAATGTGCCCTGCCCGCTCCGAAGAGCTCCCTGACCCCAAAGAGCCTGCTGTGCACACATCTGAACCCCCATCCCAGGTCTCTGCACCTTGCTATAGAAAGTCAGCCATGGAGACATGTGTGGCGACCGCAGGAGCACCGGGAGGGAGGCTCTCCTTGCCTGGGAAGAGACCAGCCTCTTGTTTTCTATGGTGGACAGGCCAAAGAGATACAGCCTCAAGGGTTTGAGGATTTGGAAAATGGAAGAGATTTGAGGATGGCCAGGAGGGGTTTGGAGCCCTGTTTTGCTCAGCAAAGAACACTGTAAAACAGGGCTGTTTATCCAGGTCCTAAATGATGGGGATGCTGGCGTCTGCCCAGCAGCCCACACGCTGGGGGCATGTGTTCAGGCAGCACTGCTCCCTCCTTCTCCCTGGAGCCTCAACCTCTCCTTGGGTGTGCAGGAATCTTCCCCTCTATCCTGCAGTGGCAATTTTAGACGAGGGTGGCAACTTTCCCCTCTTCCACAGCCAGCGCCTGCTCAGCAGTCTTCCTGCATGAAAAGCTGAACAGGAGCCCCTGGTCTAATCATCCCCCACCTGGGAGCAGCGGGGCTTCATGTAAAAGTGTGGAACCAACCAGAGCAGGGAGAGGGGGTGACCTGGGGAGGGGCCACATACAGGGATGCCCTGGCCCATCCCTGAATGTCCTACACCACTCTGCTAGGCCTGGGAGGCCCATGCATGGACAGGAGGGCAGGGCACCCTATTGAGGGTCTGCAGGATTCTGGAAGGTTGAATGTCATGGTGATAATCAGCTCAGCTCTGGGGTCCAAATGCCACTTCAAATCTCAGCTTCACCAGATAGGGGTGACCATAGGCATGGTTTAACCTCTTTGTGCTCTGTCTTCTCATCTGCAAAATGGGGTAGTAAAGGAATTCTTGAATCACAGAATTGCTGTGAGCACTAAAGCGGATAGCTAAGGCAAGAGCTTGGCACGGGAGACAAGCTTCACAATGTCAGCTGTAAGGTTCCTTCAGCGTCATCTCATCAAGTCCTTTAACCCCAAACAGGACAGGAGCCCAGGAAGTTTTGAGATCCTGGATTATTCTATCGAAAGGTGGCTTCTAGGTCTCCCAGCCCACACTTCTCCAGGATGCCCATCTCGGCCACCCCAGGTCCCGCTTCGTTGTTTGAAAGGAAAGCTCTGGCCCAGCCTAAGTTGTAGCGAGGTGAAATGCCTTCCCCTGCCCCCTCTAAATAGTAGTTCCGGGTCTTCCGGAAACTCACCAGCAGCCACTCTGGATCCCTGTGGCCTGTGAACCTGCAGCGTCACTGTCCCCCGGGGGCTTGTGAGAGACACAGCGTCTGGAGCCTCAGCGGAGGCCTGAGGTGTCAGAATCTGCCCCTGGCTCAGATCCCCCGAGGATGTGTAAGTGCAGAGAGTGTGGGAAGGCTGCTCCACGCCTCCTAGGAGACCACAGGTCTCTCTCACCACCGTGACAAGCTTCAGCAATGTGTCCCGGGGAAATGCCAGCTACCTGCAAGTAAATTATTATTAATAGTTACAGCACCAACATTTGCAAATAATGTCATTTTTGAAAAAGGAGGCCGGGCGCGGTGGCTCACGCTTGTAATCCCAGCACTTTGGGAGGCCGAGGCGGGCGGATGACGAGGTCAGGAGATCGAGACCACGGTGAAACCCCGTCTCTACTAAAAATACAAAAAATTAGCCAGGCGTGGTGGCGGGCGCCTGTAGTCCCAGCTACTCAGAGAGGCTGAGGCAGGAGAATGGCGTGAACCCGGGAGGCGGAGCTTGTAATGAGCCAAGATTGCGCCACTGCACTCCAGCCTGGGTGACAGAGCGAGACTCCGTCTCAAAAAAAAAAAAAAAAGGAAATTAGAGCTGACTCAAAGTTATTCCTATCAAGACATCACACTTATATGTGCATTCCAACATGCTTTCTTGAAGGGGAATTACTGTCATGATGCACATGCAGAGGGGACCCCGTCAGCAGGTCTCCACTAAGCAGGGAGGGCCTAACCCACCCTTCCTCCTGAACAGCAGTCCTACCCACTACGTTCCCAAGAGGCGGTCAGTCAGATGGTGTAGGAGGCAGAATGGCCCAAGGCAGCCACATCGATGCTGGGCAGGCCTCGTTCTCGGAAATTCTTCCTTACATTGGCCTGCAAGATGCCGCCCTGGAACTCTCACCCTTCCCTGCTAAGTCTCTGGCTGCAGATAAAACTAGCCCACCTCCTCTTTCATAGGACACAGCTGTTCCTCCCCTTTGCTGCCAAGTAACTAATTGTTACAAACTGAGCGGCTTGCGACAACAGAAACTGATTCTGTCACAGCTGTGGAGGCCGGACGTCCGACAGCAAGGTGTCAGCGGGACGCACTGTCTCCGAAGGTTCCCGGAGAGGATCCTGCCTTGCCTATTCCCAGGCGTCCCTTGGTTTGGGGCTGCCAAGCTCTAATCACTGCCTCTCTCATCTGTGGTTTTCTCCTGCCTCCCAAATCTCCCTCTGCCTCTCTCTGTCATGACACCTGCCGCTGGATTTGGGGTCCCCCCTGAATCCAGAATCTCATTTTGAAATCCTTAACTTAGTTACATCTGCTAAGATTCCTTTTCCAAATAAGGCTCTGGCAAGCAGGACGTGGACAAATCTTTTGGGGGCCACTAATCGACCCATAGGATGTCCATTCAAATATTTAAAGGCATGCTCTCAACCCATCGCCTCTTCCCCATACAAAGACAAATCCCAGAAATCTTTCAGTAGATCTTCTGTGTGATCTACCATCAGTCTGACTGACACCCCTGGCCCTGAGCAGAATGTCCATCTCCTCCTAGACGAAGGACTTGAACAATTTTTTTTTTTTTTTTTGACAGAGCCTTGCTCTGTTGCCCAGGCTGGAGTGCAGTGGCACAATCTTGACTCACTGCAACCTCTGCCTCCCGGGTTCAAGTGATTCTCCTGCCTCAGCCTCCCAAGTAGCTGGGATTACAGGTGCCCACCACCATGCCCAGCTAATTTTTGTATTTTTAGTAGAGACGGGGTTTCACCATGTTGGTCAGGCTGGTCTCAAACTCCTGGCTTCAAGTGATCCACCTGCCTCAGCCTCCCAAAGTGCTGGGATTACAGGTGTGAAAATGCAGTTAGTGTTAATGTCATTACTGTTGTGATGGGAAGCATGCCAAGGGTCAGGCAGCAGCCATGCCCTGCCCACTTACCCACCTTTCTGCTCTCTTCATAGTCCCCCCAATACCAAGTTTCATAATGCCAAGGCCCACTGCTACTGTTATGAGTGGAAATGGGTCCCCTCCAAATTCATATGTTGACATACTAACTCCCAGCACCTCGAAATGTTACCATTTTTGGCGATAGGGTCTTTAAAAAGATAATCAAGGTAAACCGAGGCCACTGAGGTGGGCCCTAATCCAGCATGACTGGTGTCCTTATAAGAAGAGGATACGTGGACAGAGACATGTGCAGAGGGAGGACCACCGGAGCACACAGGGAGAAGACAGCCAAGTCACCAACCCTGCCTACACCTTGATCTCAGACTCCCAACCTCCAAAACTGTGAGAGAAGGAATTTCTGTTATTTAAGCCCCCCAGTTTGTGGTGTTTTGATAGAGTAGCCCTAGGAAAAGGATACTGTTCTATGGGACCCATCGTAGGTTCTGGAAAGCATTTGTTCTGTAGTACGTCAATAGAACTTGTGTAAAAACAGGGTTCTGCAGTCAAACAAGTCTGAGAACCACTGGGTCGAGCATAGCTCACCAGGTTTTCTTTACGGGAAGCCTCCTCACAGCCATGACGGTGCTCATGGCTGTTTTGAATCCCTAGGAGAGGAGAGATTTCCCAACCTTTCTTGAACATGGAATCCTCATCATTGCAAAACATGGGCTTTGTGTTCTGCAGAACAGGCTTTCCAACATGCTGGAAGCCCAGACCAGCAGGGGTGGGGAGGAGGCACGGGGGTGGGGTAAGACCCGGGGCCCTCTGCCTGTGCTGGTGAGTCCCTCGATCTCCCTTATCAGACAAGCAGCAGGGCCAGCCAGGAGTGCCACATTTTATGGCTCTATCATGTGTGAAATCTTGCCCATTAGGGAGAAGCTGTCAACACAAAACATAGATTTCAAGATACACTTTCTACTCCAGGATTATGAATAACCCCTTCGATCATTAGAACCAGAGCATTTTTTAAAAATCCAATTTGTTTCCCACTTCGGAACCCATTTAGTTTGCTTCTTGCCCTCGGGGTTAGGGAGGGAGGGCTGGAGGCTGGAGCCTTCCAGAATCCTGGCTCTGGAAACCTTGCATCCCCAGAAATTGTGCAGGTTTTTCATCTGAAACCTTGATTTTCCTAGGAATCATCTGTTATCCATTTCCCATAACCCAGCTGTGTATTTCTGTTGGAAGGTGTTCCCTTTATAATCAGACAGAGCTGCAGGGAGCCCTGTGGAGTGAGCAGCATCCCCCAGAGGGCCAAGGGGAGACATTCCAGACAGTCTTCCAGCAGAGAAGTTTGGGAAGATGCTGATTTCATCTGTCAAGTCCTAAAGCAATGCACTAATCCAAAATTAAACGAAAACAAAAATATTCACCAGGCAAAGGAGTGTGAAAAATCCCCATTTCTGTCTCTCTCTCCTCATCAGCGACAGAAACCGGGGCTTCCTAGAAGAAACAATGCACTCCCCACCTCCCTCTGTTTGTGCTGCAGTGAAAACTGACACGAGAGATTCATTGGAACATGTGCCCTCGTTCCACTCTCATCAGCCCACCGCGGGGACAGGAGCTGTTCATCTTTTTGGCTCTGCTTGCAGCCTCCAGAACACTTGTGAGAGGCACCTTGCGGGCACCGTGGTCGGATGAGGCCCCTGGGGCTCTTCCAGAGGCTGGCACTCTCCGCAGTTGTCGCTCACCTACCTGCTCAGGCCAGGCCAGGCCAGAGTGGACAATGTCTTCCCAGCAGGCCAGACTAGTCTCCCAGGAGGCTGAGGCTGCTGTATCACTCACCAAATCCTCTCATCTGCCGGCCTGACCCTGTGCGATGCTGGAAATAGCACTCGAGCTGGACGCCCTCCCTGACTTGGAGAAGGGCAGTGCCCTGGAAGGAGAGGGCACAGAAGCAGCTGTTTACAGAATCTCCAAGGGCTGCAATGGGGCAATGGGATGTGCAGGAGAGTGACCAGGAGCCCGGGGCAGCTGGTGACCCACCCCTCCAGGCATTCGTGAGGTGTCAGAAGGGGGGGGGCCCCTTGAGCAGGGCCTGCAGAGATGGCTAAGAGTCCATCAGGCAGATGAAATGATTTGCTTTCCTCACACTTATCAAGCTTAGAAATGACCTCCTTCATGCATGTGAATGACTTTATTCATGTATATGACTCACCTTCTTCATGCATGTGATGATCTTATTGTATGTGACTCACTTTCATGCATGTGATAACCTTATTCATGTAGGTGATTTGCGTTCTTCATGCATGTGATGACCTTATTCATGTACGTGACTCACCTTCTTCATGCATGTGATGACCTTATCCATGTATGACTCACCTTCAGGCATGTGATGGCCTTATTCACATATGTGATTTGCCTTCTTCATGCATGTAATGACCTTATCCATGTATGTGACTCACCTTCAGGCATGTGATGACCTTATCCATGTATGTGACTCACCTTCTTCATGCATGTGACGACTTTATCTATGAGTGTGACTCATTGTCTTCCCATCCCCCTAAAACATAAACTCAATGAGAGCAAGAGCTTTGTCTACTTCTTTTTAATCAATATGTCCCCAGTGCCTAGCTCAGTACACAGTAAGTACTCAAAACTACGTATTGAATGGTTGGGAATGAAGGCCAAGGGAGATTCAGGGTGGGAAAGACCTTGACAGAGGGTGACAGGTGCCTGCCCCATCCCCCCCATCTTAACAGGAATCACCCCCTGACTTCCCACCCTGACAGGTCCCAGGACGCCTCACCAAGAGGTGCATGGCCATGAACCATTCCCCTTCATAACTCCCAGACGCACCAAGGTTGCCATGGAGAAGGCCCAGATGAGGTTCCTGGGCTGCACCCGCTTGCCAGCAGGTACAGAGCAGCGGGTGGGAGCCGCTGGCTGGCCCTGCCACGCACCCCTCAGGCTCCCGCTCCTGCCTCCCCGAGCCTCAGTCCTTTTAGCTCTCATTTGTAAGTGGGCCTCAACCCAAGCGCAAGATTCAGCGGGAATCCGGCCGGGTTCCCAGACGCTTAATTGGAGCTGGGCTCTTCATTACCCGCACACCTGTTCCCCAACACCATATGGTCTGAGGTAAATAGACTATAATTGTTTATCCAGAGTCCATTCTGCCGTGAGTGAGTGAGTGAGTGAGTGCGGGGCCGCCTCCGCCGCCACCTCCACCTCCCCCGGCCATCACCCCTGCTGCCGCTGATCCCTCACCGGGCTGCTGAAGGACGAAGCCCCGCACAAGGTTAAAGAGTTTACGGCTGTCCCGGCAGAGCCACCTTCCACGTCCGGGGCCCACCTTGGAGCAGCTTCTCCTCCAGCTCCAAGGAAAAGTCCCTGCCTAGCTACGCAACTGCCGGGAGCTTGGCAGCCGGGTCTCCCCGCCCTGCCAGTGTGGCTGAGCAGCCGGGCCCCTCGCTAGCCCTGGGATCATTTATCTCTTTCCCTGTGGAGGCCGGAGGACGTCTGAAAAGGGCCTGGGCTTTGGAGCCCGGAAGGCATGGGCCTCGCCTGGATCTCCGCGCAGCCACTTTCCAATTGAGTGGCCTCAGGTGAGTTTCTTCACATCTTAGGCTTTGGCTGCTGCATCTACCAAAAATCAGGGCATGATTTTTTCTGTATCATGTGGTCGTTCATAACAGAAGGCGTTAATGTTCACCGGGTACGTCCTGTCGGGTCAGCATGCTGCTGTGTGCTTTAGAGAAAGGACCTCTTGGAGGAAGGCGCTTTGATTATAAACACTTTACAGGGGAACAAAGTCAGGCTTAGGCGGGTGAACCCGCTTGCCCAGTGCTACCCAGCCAGAAACTGGGGAAGCTGGAATTCTAACCCAGTTCTGTCGATTTTGGAAGCTGATCTCCTGACCACCATCCTATATTTACATGATGAGATCATGCATCCAAGGGGCCTGGCCTGGTGCCTGGCATATCGAAGAAAATCAATAAGTGCCCATTCTTTTCTCTCTGCCCTTCCTTCAGTGAACAGATGCCCCCGCCACTGCCACTCAGGTTTCTGGGAGGCATCCAGAGCTCTGGGCTGCCAATGTGCCCTACCCCAAGATACAGTATAAACAGAGCAGAGCCCGGTCCCCTCCTCAGTCCCCTTGCCTTTGTTCCTGGCCAGCCCTACCAGGAAGAAGTGGCCCTTTCCCACCATGCAGCTGATCCCCAGATAGTCCTGGACCACCATGCAGCCAGGCAGAGAAAGGAGGAAGGCAGGACGGCAGGCAATGCCCCAACAGAGCTGAGCTCTCAGCCTCAGAAGGAGTCAGATGAGTTGATCTTAAGAAAGAGCAAGGGCCCCTGAGCATTTTGGGGGCTCTGGCTGAAAGCATGACCCCATGCAGGAGGCAGAGTGCTCGGCACCTTGGGAGGAACGAGAGCCACATGAGAGCCTGGACACTCAGGGCACCTGGGTCCTCTCTTCAGGGGCACGGGAGAAGGCTGCTCTTCACCATCTCGCCACCTGAGTTTTTCCCTTTCCTGCCCAGAGCTCGTCCGCCTGCCCAGAGCTGCTCCAGGAGGATGGATGGCATCCCCAAGCCCAAGAGAACAGATGCTGTGTCTTCTTAATCTGCACAGAATTGGTCTTTAATATGATGAAGGGCTTCTAGACCTTTCAGCTCTGACGGATCCCCTATGTAGCAGAGTCACTGGCTCTTACCAGAGCCTACCTGGGCAGGCAGGTGCCCTCAGGTGGGCTCAGAGACTGTCTCACCAAAAAAAAAAAAAAAAAAAAGCCCCCAGCCCAGAGAAAGGATGAGACCCAAGTCCTATCCTTCCAGACACTGTCATCCCTCTGGATAGACAGACGTCAAGTTCCCACTACACACACACTCATCGGTCCACAAAGAGGAGCTCCACACGTGAAGCACATGGCCACAGGGAAGCTAGAACACCAGGGGGAGCAGAAACAAGCGTTGCTTGTGGGATAATTAGGGAAGTCTTCCTGCAGGAGGTGCCCCCAGGGGCCTTGAGAGCTCTGATCCCCATCAGTTACCTGCTGGCTCTGTGGAAGGTAGAGAATCAGGCAGGAACAAGAATTGCAACCAAGAAAAAATATATACGAAAAAAAGGAAAAGGTTTTCCTAGCTAGTTTTCCATCTGCCTACGGGCAGACCCTTTGAAGAAGAGCCTGCGGCCCAAGCAGCAGCAGCAGCCACCTCCCCCATCTCCGGAAAGGGGAAGGAGTTTTACGAGATACTTAAGCTGCTGTATAAATTGGCACCTCAGGGGATGCCATGCAGATCTGCCTTGGCCTGATGAGCATGGGGTTATCTGCAAGCCCAGGCATCAGGCAGGGCTGCTGGAGTGGTCAGCAGGGTGCCCCGCTGCCCTCATCATGGGAAAGATGCAGTGTCCTGGAAGTAGGAGTCCCACTCCCTGGGAATGTGAGCCTCTGAGGAAATCTCTGTAACTCAAAGACTTGGAGGGCCAGCCGCAGTGGCTCACGCCTGTAATCTCAACACTTTGGGAGGCCGAGGTGGGTGGATCACGAGGTCAGGAGTTTGAGACCAGCCTGGCCAATATGGTGAAACCCCATCTCTACTAAAAATACACAAATTAGCCAGGTGTGGTGTCATGCACCTATAATCTCAGCTACTCAGGAGGCTGAGGCAGAATCACTTGAACCTGGAACGTGGAGGTTGCAGTGAGCTGAAATTGTGCCACTGCACTCCAGCCTGGGTGACAGAGCGAGACTCCATCTCAAAAAAACAAAACAAAACAAAACAAAACAAAAAAGACTTGGAAACTGGACTCAGGTGTTCTGGTCAGGGTCCTGGGTGGGGGTCAGAGTCCTGGATGAAAGGGAAGAGGAAGGAATGTGTCCTGGACTCCTGTTCTATGGCTGGACACGGGACCAGGCACTTTATAGATACTCTCTCATTTAACCTTTGAAGACCTTCCTGCTAGGTATCATTGCTACTCCCATTTCACAGATGAGAAAACTAAGGGCCGGAGAGATGAAGTCACTTTCCCAAGGTCACAAAGCCAGAAGGGGCCAGAGCCGGCATTTGAACCCAAGCCACACACTGTGCCTCTCTTTGAACGTCCCACTTCGGTCAGGAAAGGTGGAGCAACTGGAGACAGTCCCTAGACCTTTGCAAACTGTCCTGGACTTTGTGGCACAACCTCGGGCCCTGAGATGCAGGGGACACACAGAGCAGGCAGGGTTTGAGATGAGGGAAAAGGGCTGTTCTCCCAGGCTCGTTCCCTTATCAGAACACCTGTGTCCAGCTTCAAAGCCACGGCCGTCACTGCCAGGGCCCCGCCCACACCTCTCGGGCACCCAGCAGGCAGCCCATGGCACAGGTATCTGGGACTCACCTGAGGGCTTCTCTCAGCCCAGGTAGGGGCCGAGCTCAAGGGGCTGGGGAGTGAATGTCCCTGGAAGCAGCCTCGGTCAATGTCAGATGGACTCAGAGGATGAAACCTCCAGCTGCCTAAATTCCCCAGTGGAACTGGGCCCCACTGCCCATGGCGGTAACCCGCTCAATAGCCCGGCATCCTGCATTCATTTCTTCCTGTCCCTGTCTCCTTCCCCACTCCCCTACTAGTACTTCCCAAGATCACCTCCCAAAGAAATAAATGCATGCAACCCCTTGTCTTGGGTCTGCTTCTGGGGGAACCCAAGCTAAGCCCTCCCCTGTGCATCCGTCCTGCACCCATCCCTGTGCCTCCTGTCCACCTGACCCCCATGCATCAGGAAAATGAAGGTAGCTTTTCTCCTCGAGGAGACGTAACTAATAACAAGATCACAAGCAACCCAAGACACAGACATCAAATATTACACACCCGGAGTGAGATCCGTATCTCTCTATCTGGAGCATCGTGTGCCTTAGAGTGACGGCGCGGCCGCCGACCCTCTCATTGATGAAGTATGTTATAAGTGCTAAGTAATAATAATACTGTAAAATGCCTCAGTGCTCAAGCATGAGCTCTGGGCTCCAGATAAAATGCCAGACAGATAGATTAGCAGGCGGAGGAAACGCTCCAAAAGCCATCTCCCCACAGCTCCCTGGGCCTAATAGATAGGTCCAATCAACCCACTTCAATTACTACTTGAGGACTAATAGCCAAGAGGCTGATTAAATCCCCTGCTCAAGCGCCTGTGCTATGCAGAGCTGGTGACAGGATAGCAGCACAGGTGAGAATGAGGAGAATGAGACGGTGTGTGCTTTCCTTCCCTGGGATAGGGGAGCGTGCAGGTCGTCTGGGCAGATCTGGGCTAATCCTGCTGCAGTTCCCCATCTGTCTTTACTGAGCCATGTCCAAAGCCCAGGCCACCATCCCCCAGCACTGGCTGGGCCCGGAGCACGGCTGGCCATCCTCTGCTGTCCTCCTTGGCTGACTCCTCTCCACTTTCCATCAAGAGAAAATGGAGAGGCTGAATGAGGCCATGGAGAAGCAGAAGGACAGCTGATTTGCGTGTCCTCGGGGGATAATTTGGGGGAAGGAGGTGGTTTGCCTCAGTGGAGAGCCATTAGAACCAAACCCAGGTGGAGGGGAGCACCAGGCAGTGAGGCCTGTCTCAGAGCGAAAGGCAGGAAGAGGGAACCATGGCCAAAGCATTAGACAAGGGCCCTTGAGGACTGTGGGCCCCAGAGGCTAGAACTTGAGTAGGGGCCATGAGAAATGCAGAGAAGGAGAGGTTCCAACTCCCAGAGACACTGCCTTCCACGGAGGGCTGGGGGGCAGGTGAGAGCACCCCAGGAGCCACAGGTGGGTGACTGTCAGCCTCAGTCTCCACTGGCCCCCAGACACCTCCCTGTGCCCCATCTGTTCCAAGGTATGAAAGGTCAGTGACAGCTGTCGCTGCAGTGGGAGGGGCAAGGCCTGCCCCAGTGGAAATGTGTCATGTGTGTTCTGCTGAGCCAGGGAGTCTTTTTTCATAGAGGGCATTTGACCTTCAGAAAAATATTTGAATCAAGGTGTGAGGGAGGAGGAAGAGGAAGAAGAGAGAAAGAGGGGAGGGAAGGAAGAGGGGGAGAGGAAAGAGAAAGCAAAGAAGAGAAGGAGGAGGGAGAGGAGCGGGAGGAAGGAAAGGAGGGAAAGAAGGAAAGAGGAAGAGAAAGAAGAGGAGGAGGGAGGGGGAGGAGGGAGACCGTGGGAGAAGGGAGAAGCAGCAGAAACAATTTACGCTAAATGTTATATTTGCGAGAGAACACAAGGAAACGTTTGATTTTCTTCCTAGTCCATCTGAGAACAAAACAGTGTGAATGTTGCTGAACATGTGTTTTTTTAAAATGAAAAACAGAGAATGTAAAATCGTATCCAGTCCTCCCAACAAGCAATATCTGAATGCTCACAACTGGGTCTGCCGATCCGAAGGGACAGGGCTGTGTGAGGGAGGAGGTGGGGAAGGGGACACCTTTGACAATAGGCTAGGAAGCCTCTGGGTCCCAGAGACCATGGAGCTGAAGGAACTCACCCCTCATTGTTAAAGAAGAACATATAAATGCTCCACGTATAGAAACTCAACTTGTAAACTCTCATTAATCATGAGCCGGAGGTGAGCAGATGGGAAATGAAACAGCACCAGCAGCGAGCCGGGGAGCCCCAATGTGAGCGTGAACCGCGGGGAGGCCCAGCCTGGGAGGGGCAGCCAAGGGTGGGAGGAGGCGGAGGTGAGGCCACAGAGCAGGAGCAGGAGCGGCACGTGGAGGCTGTAGCCAGAGGGGGCTGGGATATGGGAAAGACACCAGTAGGGAGGGCCGCTCACCTGCAGGTGGGCACAGCGGGAAACATGAGTGAGGGGCTCTTTCTTGCTTTTCGTTCCAGAGGGTCTAAGAGAGAGGAGAAGGGGTGCCTGTGGATGGCAGAGCAGACCCTGCCTGGGCCAGGTCTGGGCTCTGCTGCCACAACCCAAGTACATCCCATAACATTCCAAATTCCTCCATAACCCTCTTTTGGGTTTTCATTCTAACAAAGGAGGTGCCAGACTGGTGTCCTGCTCCGTGGAAACAGGTCTCTGGCTCTGCCTAGGGGCCCCTCTCTGCTTTCTCCCGTGTGCCTTGCTCTTCCTCCCGTGTTCCTTGCTCTTCCTCCCGTGCTCCTTGTGTTTCCACCCAAGCTTCAGAAGCCTGCCTGGTCACCTCAGTGGGATATGCGGCTTGGCGCATGAATCCGTTTGCTAGGGCCGTCATGACAAAGTGCCACAGGCTGGGAGGCTTAAACAACAGAAATTTGTTCTCTGGCAGTTCTGGAGGCTGGAAGTCCGAGATCAAGGTGTCGGCAGAGTTGGTTTCTTCTGAGCCTCTCTTCTCCTTGGCTTGGAGGTGGCTGTCTTCTCTATGTGTCTTCACATGGTCTTCCCTTTGTGTTTGTCTGTGTCCAAATGTCCCCTTCTTAGAAGGACACCAGTCATACTGGATGAGGATCCACCATCATTTTAGCTTGATCACCTTTTTTTTTTTTTTTTTGAGATGGAGTCTTGCTCTGTCACCAGGCTGGAGTGTGGTGGCGTGATCTCGGCTCACTGCAACCTCTGCCTCCCGGGTTCAAGCGATTCTCCTGCCTCAGCCTCCCACGTAGCTAGGAGGCATGCACGGCCACGCCCAGCTAATTTTTGTATTTTTAGTAGATGGGGTTTCACCATGTTAGCCAAGATGGTCTTGATCTCTTGACCTTGTGATCTGCCCACCTCGGCCTCCCTAAGTGCTGGGATTACAGGCGTGAGCCACTGTACCCTGCCTTGATCGCTTCTTTGAAGACCCCCCATCTCCAAATGCAGTCGCATTCTGAGGTGCTGGGGTTGGGTGTCCACATCTGGATTTGAGGGGGTTGCAGTGCAGCCCATGGCAACACCCAGCAGAGGAGATGCATAACAAGGGCAGGGTGGGGAAGGTAAGAGGCAGGAGTTCGGGAGGCTGAGGTGGGAGGATCACTTGAGGTCAGGAGTTCGAGACCAGCCTGTCCAACATGGTGAAAACCTGTCTCTACTAAAAATGCCAAAAAAAAAAAATTAGCTAGGCAGGGTGGTGGGTGCCTATAATCCCAGTTACTTTGTCTAAAAAAAAAGAAAGAAAGAAAAGAAGAGAAAAACAAAAAGGAGGCAGGGGCCAACTGCACAAACAGACCCTTTTTTTAAGCCCCCAAGTGATGGTGCTAATGGTCACCAGGGCAGAAAGTGGGCAGCCCCTCTTTCGGGCAGACCTCAATTTACAACTCATGTGGCTTCTGTTTCTCCTTCTCCTCCTGCTTGGGCAAGGCCTGCTGTGTTCTGCCACCCTAAGTCTCAGGCAGCAAGTGGGACAGAGGTCTAAGAAGGAGGGGACCCGGCTGTTGTTGTCAACAACCGCCTTCCACCTTCTCCCGTCCTCAGGGCTCGGCAGGAATCAGGGAGAGGACAGGACCTTCATCAGCTTAAGTGACAATGATTGTCGGGGAGACTTGAGGCCAAGCCACCGAAGGTGAAGGGAAGAGGAAGGGAGAAAAGGCCAGGGATACTAGGTAAAGCTCAGAAGAAGGGAAACTGAGTCCATCTCTGCCACGTCCCAGCTGTGGAGCCCTACACATGCCTTCCGGTGTTTCAAACCCTCATCACCACCATGAATGAGGATGGCATCATCAGTGGCTGCATTTTCAGAAGAGCAAACAGAGGCCCAGCGGGGTCTGGTGACTTTCTAACACCATGACCGGCAGGTGGAGGACATGGAGTTTGAACCTAGGTTTGTCCGACTGCCCAGCTCCCTTTCTGCTGTGTTTCCTACACTGCACTGCCAGGCTGTGTCTGTGTGTTAGGTCCCCAAGCTGGAGGGCAAGCCCCCGAGATTACCAGATGTCAATATCAGGCAGATCGGCAATCCAAGACCTCAGGGAAGGTTTTAGAGGACGGCACAAACCAGAAGTCAGAAGTGAGCCCAAAGTCAGGAAACCCGGGATGACTGAATGCTGGGAAGAACAGGTGGTCTCTCAAATCTAAGAGGAAAGGCTAATTTGGTCAAAGCCCCAATCATGGGAGCCCTGAGGTGTGCTCTTGAAACGCATCTGTGTAGGTCTTGCCCTAACCCCACGCAGTTGGAGGCTCCCTGGGCCAGGAAGTGAAGGTCAAAACTATGCTTGCAGCATGATCTGAGTCCAAACGAGGGGGACACAGAAGTGAGTCCTGAATGTCTCAAGTTCCCTCTATTAAGGAAGACGCTTTCCTTGAGGGATCAGCCAGGTCACAGCAGAGAGCAAGAAGCAGTTGAAGATGCAAACTCAGGTCACCCAGTGCTGACCTGGCCCAGCCATTGCTCTTGGGAGCAACACACTGTTGGGTAACCGGGAAGGAAGTTCTTAACAAGAGCTGGGGTGGAGCTGTAGTAGGCGGGGGTCACACGTCTCCTCCAGAACGGCTTTTCAGCACTAATAACCGGGTGGGGATGCGAGGCCAACGAGTGAGCTCTCTCTCTCTCTAGCCCATCTATGTCCAGGATAATGGTGATGACAATAAGACCAGTGCCAGGCTTCCTGGGTTTACTGTATGACCTTGGCCAAGGGACTTAACTTACCTATGGCTTAGTTTTCTCATCTGTAAAACGTGATAAACACAGCACCCACCTCACTGATGAGCCAACCCAGGCAAACATCTCCCAGCATGCCTGGCCCACAGTGAGCACCTCTGAGCGTTAGTTGTCAGTGCGTGCAGCGGACAGATGTTGTCCCACCCTCCCAGCAGCTGGTAGAAGTCTCCACTTACAGCGAGAGAACTGCCTTGCTTTTGAAAACTCCTTGATATGGGAAGGCCCCTGGTGAAAAAAGCTAGGACTTCAGAACCCGATGGGGGATGAACTGCTCCGTAAAAGACAAGGGAGGAGTGTGTTGGTTGCACTTGGAAGGGGAGGAAGGACAGAGCCAGGGTCAGGAGGGTGGGGAAGCCAGGGATTGCAGAAGGCTGGGAGGTTGCCCAGGGATTGTGGAAGGCTGGGAGGTTGCCCCCACCCTGCACCCCTCAAGTCTCACTAAACTGACAAAATTCTCCAGGCCAGTGGATGGTTCTGGGGAAAGGGTGAAGGGCTGTGTCTTGTATCTGTGTCTGCCCACGTAAGGTCCCCAGTGGCCTCAGGCATGACACTGAGGTTTGAAGCAAGCTTTCCTAAATCTCCAAGGGGTGGGGGATTCTATATTCACCACTGGGCTTCAGCTGGATCAGCTAGAGGCCAAAAAAGTGAGCCACGTGACAGAGCCGGCTTCCCATGGACACGTCCGAGGGGGAAACCAGCACCTCAATAAAATCAAGTCAGCTCCAACCCAAGGTCTCTGCCCGCTGGCTGCAACACAGCCCTCAGCTACCACTCTGTATAAGTTTTGTCGCATTTCAAACAGCAAAGACAGTTGGATGTCAGAGATGGTTTGAGTCTCCAACTTTTATGGAATTCCCAGTGCGAGAGCCTGCGGGCTCAGGGAAAATTTCCCCAGTGGCAGCGCTTTGCTCCCAACATGCACCTGACCTCCCAGCCTCCCCGCTATTGAATCCAGCGTGATTGTCTCTAGGGCCCATAATGGAATTTTATCAGGGATTCCTGTAACTGGATTGCTTATTTGCAGCCTTCCGCCAGCGGCAGCTCCAGATAAAGAATGCAGAGTATGTGCTTCGGTGTCACAAACTGTGCCTGGCCACCATCCATCATCCTGTCAAGACATCACTCCAGACAGCCCAGCTTCAAGCAGAACCAGGTTGGGGATTTTCCTCCCAAGAATAACAAACAGCAGCTAAGTCAGGTTAGGAGCCTCTGCTTCCCCCCATCCCTTCATTACAGATGAATGAATTTTGGGTTTCCCCATGTTGTCCAGCCAGTTCTCCTCCATTTCCTCAGTCTGGAGCAGCAAAAGTCACCAGCCCTCATCCAGTTCAAGAAGCCTCTAAATGTCACAGTAAGTTTATGCAACCCTTGGCAGGTAGGATATGGAGATTGGAATAGCAAAAATTCTTTGCAAGTAGAGAGCATTTATAAAATTCATCCACGTACCTTATCCCGTTGATTTTTACGGCCACCCTATAAGGCAGGGATTGTATTCCCCAGTTGCCAGTTGAGCTGAATGAGACACAGAAAAGTTAAGTGAGTTCTCCAAGGTCATATAGAGTCAGGGGAAGTTGGGGTCTGCACCCAGTTCTTTTGACTCTAAATCATGCACTCCTGATACTCCTTATGTTGCAGCTATTCTTTTTTCCCCATACTCCTCCTCTCCTCAAACTGTGTCTCTCTGTTGCTGTCTGTCTTTCCATACCTAGTCCCGAGCATGCAGTGAGGGTCTGGCCATCTCAGTGGCTGCATGGAGGGAGGGGCTGGCCATCTCAGAAGCTGCATGGAGTGAGGGGCTAGCCATCTCTGTAGCTGCATGGAGTCAGGGTCTGGCCATCTCAGTGGCTGCATGGATTGGGGGACTAGCCATCTCTGTAGCTGCATGGAGTCAGGGTCTGGCCATCTCAGTGGCTGCATGGATTGGGGGACTGGCCATCTCTGTAGCTGCCCTTGGTTGTCTCCAGAGAGGCACTGATCATTGGTGAGTCTGCCCTCCCCTCCTCTGAATCATTACCAACCAGGATCAGTGAGGCTGGAGCTATGAGGGGGTTGCTTAGAGTGATCCAGTTCTTCTCTTTGACCTGATAGATCCAGGAGCCAGCTGAGGCCAGCACAGTTCCCTCCCTTATGAATGTGACAATAGGCCTGGGTCCTAATTCCCCACATCCTGCTGCCTAACAATGCACCCATCATTTCCAACCAAGAGACAGGGATCAGAGACTCAACATGTCAGCAAACTACAACTCACCCGCATGCAAGCCAGCTGTCCAATGGGAATTCTCCTGATTGAGTGATGGGGTGGACTGAGGTTTCACACTTGCTTCCTTCAGTGATGCAGAGCACCATTTCCAAACCCAAATAGTCCTCTGGCTCCCAAAATGAGGGAGAAGATAGGAGGGGAAGGAGGAGCTAAGCTGCACCCATTGTCAGTGAGCACAGGTGCAGGAGAGAGGGGGTGCCAGACACATCTCCACCTCCATCCCTGGATCTGTGATTGACAGGTGCTCATATAATTCATAGAGGCCAAAGGGGATGAGGTAGGCAGAATAACAGCCCCCTAAAGATACCCATGTTCTAATCCCTAGAACGTGTGAATGTTAACCTTATATGGCAAGAAAAGGATTTTATAGATGTGATTAAGTTTAAGTTCTAAAAATGGAGAGGTTATCCCGGATTATCTGAGTGGGTCCCATCCGCAATCACGAGACAGAGGCAGAGGCAGATCTGACCCCAGACAGGAGAGGAGAATGCAGCAGGGCCCGCAGAGGCAGAGGCTGAAATGGAACAGCCCCAAGCCAAAGCATGCTGGCCACCACCAGAAGCCAGAGTACGTGAGGCACAGGCGCTTCCCTGGAGCATCCAGGGGAGCACAGCCCTGCTGACACCTTGATTTGGGCCCATTGAGACTTATTTTGGACTTCTGGCCTCTAGAACTGTGAAGGAATACATTTGTGTTTTTTACACACTTTGTGTGTAAGACTGTGTTACTGCAATTGCAGGAAACTCACACCAGGGACTAGAGCAGCACTGGTGGTGACCGCTGGTGCTGGCAGATCTGTCCAAGCAGACCACGCCCTGGTTCCAGAAGTGAGGCCCTCATGCAGAGGGCAGGTCTACACACCTGGAAGGGAGGTGGCGATTAGGTAATGAACAGTTCTTCCCTTCCTGTCCCAATTGAACACGGTGGTCCCCTCTCTCCTATTCACCCTCGTCCAGCCTTCTCCCCACCAACCCCATCTGCCTCCCGAAAGGGCACTTGCCTTCACCTTGCCGCTGCTCTGATGTATTCGTTTTTGCACTGCTATAAATAAATACCTGAGCCTGGGTAATTTATAAAGACAACAGGTTGAATTGGCTCATGGTCCTGCAGGCTGTACAGGAAGCATGGCGGCATCTGCTTCTGGGGAGGCCTGAGGGAGCTTTTAGTCGTGGTGGAAGGCAAAGTGGGAGCAGGCATCTTACATGGCAGGTGCAGGACCCAGAGAGAGAACAGGGAAGTGCCACACAGTTTTAAACAACCACATCTCACTAGAACTCACTCACTGTCTCAAGAACAGCACCCAGAGGGATGGTGTTAACCCATTCATGAGAATCCACCCACCCCCATGATTCATTCACCTCCCACCAGGGCCCACCTCCAGCACTGGGGATTACATTTCAACCTGAGATTTGGGTGGGGACACCGATTCAAACCACATCACCCGATATTTACCTATAGGTCTCAGGGCTTCTGCCCTCCCCCCAGGGTGTCAATATAGGCTAAGTCTATGGTCTGTCCAGGAACCCAAGCCTGGAGCAGGGGGCCTGACTGTACATTGTGAAGTCTGACATGAGTGGTGAGTGTCCGCGTCACTCCTCACTACCTCCCTGCATGGGAGGTGAGTGCAGCCAGCTCACCTGCTTCTTCCTCAAGGCCCCGTTGAGACCCAGAACCAACCCCAGGGTCTTGTGAACTCGCCCTTCTTTCCTGCCTGTTCCCACCTGCCACACACACACACACACACACACACACACACACACACAGAGTCAAAGGTTAAGAGGCACTTCTTTTTTTTTTTTATTTTGAGGTGGAGTATTGCTCCGTCTCAAAAGAGATCTCAGCTGCAGGCTGATCTCGGCTCACTGCAAACTCTGCCTTCTGGGTTCAAGTGATTCTCCTCTCTCAGCCTCCTGAGTAGCTGGGATTACAGGTACACTCCACCACAGCTGGCTAATTTTTGTGTTTTTAGTAGAGATAGGGTTTTACCATATTGGCCAGGCTGGTCTTGAACTCCTGACCTCAGGTGATCCACCCACCTCAGCCTCCCAAAGTGCTGGGATTACAGGCATGAGCCACTGTGCCTGGCCAGAGGCACTTGTTAAAGACCACATCTTTACAGGTGGAGAGGTTGCCTGAAGAGGGGATGCTACAGGGAGAGGAGGTGGTGGGCAGAGCTGTTCACCTGAAGATGGCACGCACATGGCCTGGGGGCAAAAGTCTTGAGTAAGGGGGGGGCAGGGCAGGAGGGCATCATGGGACTCAGCTTGAAGGTGAAGAGTGAGGGAATAGGAAGACAAGGAGGGCCAGGGCCACAGGAGCAGAGTTCAACATAGAGAGACGCCAACCTCCTGGATCAGGTGCCTGCGTAGTGACCCCTCCCGAAGGATGAACAGGTGGTCTGCAGAGGAGATGAGCATGTAGAAACCAGGAAGCCTTTGGAGGTGCCTGGCAACAGGGAGCAACAGTGGAGTTCATGCGAGGTGGCTGGGCAGCGGAAACACAGTCCAGAGAAGCCCATTAATCATTCATTCATTCATTCATCCAGCAAAACACTCAGTGGGCTCTGACTGCATTGGGCTAGGCTCTGGAAATACAGAGATGGGTGAGAAACAGTCTGTGATTTCCAGACATTTGAGCCAGGCAGAGAGATGGCAGTGCTACCAGTTCCGCTGTGGGAGGCTGGCCAGGTTCAGTGGGTACCAACTCCAGGTGAATAGCTCTGTTCTCTCCTTCTTCTGCCTGCTGCACGCCCCCACTCCAGGCACCCGCTCTACCTGAGGAGACATGGTTTTGAAGAAGTTCCCTTTAATCTTTGAGTGTGTGGCGAGTGGGGATGGATGGGCATCCAGTCTCCTGGGAGTGGTAGGAGAGCACTTTCTCCTCATAGTGACCCTAAACCTGCATCTCGAAATGTAGTTCAAACTGAATATGCAAGCAAGAGGTGGGAGCCGTGCAGGCAGATGGTGTCCCAGGACCAGGCACAGAGGCCTGAATGCAGCTGCTCCCTGTGTGGCTGGAGCAGCAGGTGGAAGGGCCATGGGCTGCACTGGATGCAGAAAGATGCTGTCCCAAGTTGTCTGGACATTCTCTCAGGGGCAAGACTTTTCAGGTGGAGCAAGCTCCTTTTTGTGTTTTATAAAAATAGGAAAGATGCATGGGTGAGGGGAGGGGTGGGAACAGAGCAGAGGGAGGGAGGGAGATCACCTGGAGGCTGTTGTCACAGACGATGCATTCTCTAAGGGGGTGACATCACCCCCAAAGTGGCAAAATTGGTTCTTCGGAGGTGCCAGAAATCTTACCGTTTATGTTTAAAGGCATAAAAAATACACACAGCATAGAAACAGACACACAGTCTATCTGTGGCATTGCAATTTCATAGGGGCAGGCAATTAGGAAAAGACTTCTTGACAGGGAATAATGAAAAGAAGATTGGCCAACACTGACCTATGCTGTGCAGGTTGGGGCCACCGCCGCAAGTCAGAGAGGAGACGAGGGATAGGAGGGTGTGGTCAAGGATTGTCAAGAACGACTGGAGTAGGGGATGAGAAATGGAGAAAGGAGAATCTGCATAAGCCCCACGCTTCTTAGGTCTGGGTGACTGGGCTTGGGGGAGGAGGGGGGATGCAATTTACCAAAAGAAAGCTTGTTAGGGGGCGAGCTAAGGGTGTACCAGGATGAGTGGCGACCCTCTAAAATGCATGTCCACCTGGAACCTCTTTATTTGGAAATAGGTCTTCCAGCTCTAATTAATTAAGATGAGGTTACATTGGATTATGGTGGACCCCAAATCTGGGGTCTCAAAGGCTGATGTCCTTAAAAGGCCATGTGAAAACATAGAATGACACACAGGGAAGAAGTCCTTGTGAAGACGGAGGCAGAGGCAGAGGCGATGCAGCCACAAGCCGAGGAACGCCAAGAATTGCCCGGAGCCCCAGGAGCAAGGAGGGATCCTCCTGCGGAGGCTTCAGAGGGAGCACTGCCCTGCACCATCTCGATTTTGGATTTCCAGCCTCTAGAACTGTGAAAGAATAAATCCCTTGTTTTAAGTCTCCCAGTTTGTGGTACTTTGCAATGGCAACTGCAAACAGCAGGTTCCGTTTGGGTCCGTTGGTTTGGAGGTTCCTGTGGAATGTGCAGCTGGACGGATCCAGTAGAGACCTGCAGTGCAGGGAAGCAGCGATGGGTGGAGACACTGATTGCCACCGGCATGCAAGTGGCAGTGGGAAGAAGGAACTTGGCTGAGATGATTCAGGGTGAGAGTGGAGTGTGAGAAAGGCAGGGGGATCAGGACCAACCCCAAGGAAATACCATTCAAGGACAAGCATGAAAGATGCCCCCTTAAAAGGAGACATCCATGAATGAATAAATGGGGAAACAGAGAGAATAGTGTCCCAGGACCTACAGAAGGAGAGAATAAAAAACAGCAAAAACACTCTGCAGTCCCAGAACCAGCCTCAGTCAGTGCTGGGATTCCGGAGAAGTTGCTGCAAGGAGTATAAAGCCATGGCATCCATGCCCGAGGATGTCACAAGGGGGCATGAAGACAAAACATAAACAAGCAAATTTTAAATCACCCTCAAAGAGTTAACTATCAGCACAAGGCTACAGGAGAAAAAAAAATGATGTTTCAAGGCAGCACAGTGGATGATTAATTAACAAATGAATTGCACAGGCTAAAATTGTATGAGTTCAGAGGACAGAGAAAGCGCTTAGGGCTTCATTGTCGGGGATGGATTTGCTGAGAGGTAAGATTGGACCTGAGTTTTGAAGAAGGAGGATATAACTTGTACAGGAAGACATGTGAGGAAGAGCTGGTTGGGAACTGCAGGCTGGGAGAGGAGTAAAAAAAAAAAAAGACAATAACTCAGGGTGCATTTGGGCAGAAGGGAGACAGGGAAACCGGTGCAAAGAGTGGGTGCTCAGGGGTGAGGCTTGGAGGTCATGGTAGAAAGAGGCCTTTCTACCTCAACTAGAAAGTTGAGGCCGGGCGTGGTGGCTCACACCTGTAATCCCAACACTTTGGGAGGCCGAGGTGGGAGGATCATGAGGTCAAGAGATTGAGACCATCCTGACTAAAACTGTGAAATCCCATCTCTACTGAAAATAAAAAAAATCAGCCAGGCGTGGTGGCGGGTGCCTGTAGTCCCAGCTACTCAGGAGGCTGAGGCAGGAGAATGGCATGAACCGGGGAGGTGGAGCTTGCAGTGAGCCGAGATTGCGCCACTGCACTCCAGCCTGGGCGATAGAGTGAGACTTGGTCTCAAAAAAAAAAAAAAGGAAAGGAAAAGAAAGGGGTACCTGAGGGTTTGCAGGTGAGACCAACAGTTCCAGATAGATCCTTCCCTGGTTTGGGACAAATAGAAGATTTTAAACAGGGAAGTGATATGTCCAAAGCAGTATCCTAAAGTGAATCTGCTGGTGGGATGAATTAAAAAGGTGTAGAGGGAAAGAAGTAAAGTCACTGGTTGGGGAGGTCACGAACAGTGAGCAAATGAGAGTGCTGGCGGCAGGAATGGAAAAGAAGCCAGTGGATGGGAAAGAAGTTTCTGGAGAAGAATGGATGGACAGGAAGAGTCGAGGTATGAGACAGAGGAGCAGAGAGGGACCAGGGGGACTTTGCCTGCCAGCTGTAGTGCTCAGACTCTGGGCTGGGGAGCCCCAAAACCATCCCACACCTACCCACACAAGAGTACTTTGTCTGTCTGCTTTTATTTTACTTTATTTTGTTTTACTTTATATTTTGTTTTTGCCCTCGTGTGGGGCCAGCAGGGCTTGAACCCCAGAGCTCTACTCAGTAGCAGCATCTGGGATGGTGTGGGGAGCTCTGACTCCTCAGACGGCCTCGTGAACTAGGTGGCACCCAACTCTGCCCCTCCATGCAACCCTCAATGGAACTGCCTCCTGCACAGCCTGCAGGGCACAAGCTGTCTGCTGCTTATCTCCCACAGTGCCTTCTGCAATAAACAGACCAAAGCGGGAATCGGAAGAGAGAAATTTATTCTTGTTTTCTCTCCCCAGTTGAGAGCTGTATCTTGCCCATAGCCCTATTTTTCAATCTCTCCTCTGGCACATTTTAATATTTATAGCTGCGTGGACAGAATGTGGAGTGTGAGGGCTTGTCAGCCTCAGGAGCAGAGACTTAGGAGAGCTGTCACCCACCTGAGGCCCCAGGGATCTTCAGGAGCTGCCCCCAGGGCCATCACTGGGCAGCCCCTGTCCCCACCCAAGTTTCACCTTCATGTCAATGTTCTCTTCCATGTCCTGAATTGCCACCAACCCAATCCCAGTAACCCTACTGCTTGAATGAGGACCAATTTTTCTTCCTTCATTAAAATATTCATCATTGGTTTATTAGTTTTCTATTGTTGCATAAAAAATTACCCTGTAACGTATTAGCTTATAACAACCCACAGTTATTATCTCACAGTTCTTTGGGGTCAGTAACCCAGACATGGCTTAACTGGGTCCTCTGGCCAGGGTTTCTCACAAGGCTGGAATCAAGGTGTGAACTGAGGCTGAGGTCTCATCTGAAGGCTCAACTGGAGCCAATCCACTTCCAACCTCATTCTGTGGTTGTTGGCTGGATTCCATTCCTTAGGGGTTGTTGGACTCAGGACTTTTATTTCCTCACTGGCTGGTGGTCAGAAGCCACCCTCAGTTCCTTGCCACATCGGCCTCTCCAACATGGCAACTTACTTCATCAAAGAGCGTATCTCCATCAGGCAAGAGGGAGAATGAGAGACAAAGTACCTGAAAGAGAGAATATGACCCAGTCTTTTAAAGCCTAATCTTCTAGCACTGTTGCTGTATTCAGTTCATTAGAAGCAACTCAGTGGGTCTGGCTCACACTGAAGGAGAGAAGATGACACAAGGGCATGAATCTCAGGAGGGTGCTTCTTTGAAGGCCATATCAGAAGCTGCCTCCCACAGTGGGTATCTGCATGTCTAGCTCTTGCTGCTTCACAGTAGAAGTGATGGAGTTCTCTAGGATCCCACAGCAGAGTGACAAGAGAGACAAGTAAACCACAATTGTGTACTGAGTGTATATGTTACAATACAGCAGGCCACAAAGAATGTGGGCATCATTGACTATATTCTATGGGAATGCACAGGATGGTTCCTAACCCAAACATTCAGGGAAGGCTTCCTGGAGGAAGTGATGGACACGGACTTCCTCTGTCCTAGGACCTGCCATAACCCTGATAACTCCATGAATATGGCAATAACCTGGGGCTGCCTTCATAGGAACTGCTTCTGGATTGGGGAACCTGAAGGGCCAATTAGAGATGACTACGGAACTCCTAGACAGGAAGAAATGAGAACAGAGAAACAGAGGGAGGGAAGGAAAAGAATGGCCTCTTCAGTGACCTACAAACATCTTGCAAAGGCTATGGGGTATGGTGAAGAGATGGAAATTTTAGAGCACACCCCACATGCAGTGTATTAGCCAGGGTAGACTAGCTGCTATAACAAACATCCCCCAAATTTTCTATGGTTTAACACTATACAGGTTTAATTTCTTGCAGTAATAGCCTAAAGGGGGCTAGCTGGGATATTCCACTCCTCCCAGTCTTTTGGGGACAAGGCACCTCCTTTCCAATATCTCGGTAGTCTTCTAGGGCTGGAGAGTCCTCCACTGCATCAACTGCATCTGGGTGGGCTACCAGAGAAGGCAGAGAGAGCCTTTTAGGTCCCAGCCCTGGAAATGGCAACAACCCTTCTGCCCAGATTCCATGGGTCAGAGTTCAGTCTCCCTGACCCACCTAACTGGGGGGGGGGGGGGGTAGGGAGGCACAGAAATGCAGACCAAGGAGGAAGAGACCAGGCATGTTGGTGAACCATTCCCTGGTCTCTGCCCCATGCAGGTGTCATCTAATAGACGAATGGTCAGGGATGGAGCTGGGCCCTTCCCAGCCTACGTCCTTCTTCCCCCTGCTGCCCACCCCTTCTGCCCCCACCATGAAATGTTCTTTCCCAGCGCCTCCCCCAGATTTCTCTGGCCACCTCCCCTCAAGGCTATAGGCAAGTTCTTGGGTTCCTGAATGGCCTTCTCTCCCACGATGTCTTTTCCAGCACCTCATACTCACCTCATTGAAAGCTTCTTTGCAGGCACAGAGCTCCTCTCACTGTCCCACAAGCAGAGTACATCAAACACTGGTCTTGAAGTGCAAAACCTAACTTCAAGTCTAGCCACTGCACTTTTCTTTAGACTTATAGGTCTTGGTTTATTAAATGGGTGATAGGAAGGGGAAGGAGAGATTTGAGCTAAATGATCTCTAACATCCTTCCAGTGCGTCTCACATAAACTAACTCAAGCCTTGATTTTCACCAGATGTTCTCACTCATGCAGCTGTTTCCTGGGGCTGCAGTGCCCTTCCTCACCCAAATCGCACACTTCTGAGTTTCCACACATCTGTCACTTGCCCATCCACCACCTACATCCGCATGCCCCTGCCACCAAAGAGGGAAGCCGCCATTCAGGGAAAGCTGGGGTTGGGTCATTCTCTGCACATGACTACACTGTCAGACACTAAACCAACACTGCTCAATAGAATTTTCTGTGATAAGGGAATTGTTCGGTAATCGGTGCTGCCCAATATACCAGCCACAAACCACGTGTGACTACTGAGCACTTGAAATGTGACTTGTGTGACCGAAGCACTGAAATGTGTCACTGTACTTCATCTCCATTACTATACATTTAACCTTAATAGCCACGCATGGCCCATGGCTGCCATATTGGGCAGCACAGTGCTAGAAATGAAGTCTAGAGCTTCACCCGCTGACTTGTGTCAGAGGCTCTTTCTCTTAGTTGTTGGAACTCTAGTAGAAGCTCAGTGTGATGGGGGGAACTGAAATCTTCCCTGGGGTTGATAACTAAAACTGTGCTTCTCAAGCATTTCAGTGCATATAAGTCATCTTATTAAAAAAAACACAAAAAGAATTAGCCAGATGTCATGGTGCACACCTGTAATCCCAGCTTCTCAGGATGCTGAGGCAGGAGAATCCCTTGAACCCAGGAAGCGGAGGTTGTGGTGAGCTGAGATTGCGCCACTGTACTCCAGCCTAGGTGACAGAGTGATACATCTCAAAAAAAAAAATTAAATTAAATTAAATTTAAAAAAAAAACAGCAGACTCTGGCCAGGCCTGATGGCTTATGCCTGTAATCCCAGAACTTTGGGAGGCTGAGGATGGAGGATTGCTTGAGGCCAGGAGTTTGACACCAGCCTGGGCAACATAGTGAGACCCTGTCTCTACTAAAAATCCAAAAAATTAGCTGGGCATGGTGGCATGCACCTGTAGTCTCAGCTACTCAGGAGGCTGAGGCAGGAGAATCGCTTGAGCCCAGGACGTGGACGTTGCAGTGAGCCGAGATCACGCTGCTGCACTCCAGCCTGGGCGACAGAGCCAGACCCTATCTCAACAATTTTTTGAAAAAGCAGTTCTGATACACTAAATCTGGGGTCAGTCTGAGGTTCTGCATTTCCTACAGGGTTTCCAGGTGGTGACAGTGCTGCTGGCCCATGGACCCCACTTTCAGCAGCAGGGCACTGCAGTGTCCCGTCCTTTCCCCAGCAGGCAAACAGTCCAACTTCCTTCCATCCGGCTCCTTCATGCCATTGGCTCATGCCACCATCTTCCGCATTATTCCATATATCCCTTTGAAGGAAGAGATGCCTGAACCCTCAGCTCCCACTCCCCTGGAGCCCTTAGACCAGGCTGAAATCATGGGAGAAGGGCCTCACGGTTCCTGCCCTCAGCCACACTTAGACGCGCAGCACCAGCTGGGACGTTTAATAACCATTAGAGCAGCCTCACCTGCTCAGCACCGGCCCACTGGCCCCAAAGGACTTCTGACTTGCTTGCACTCCAGGCTGCAGGAAGGAACATCCACAGGAGAGCTCTAGAGCCTTCCACTGGAAAGGTATATTCAGAGCTGCACGGCACCTGGCTGTAGGCTCTAGAAAGCACTGGTTCAGCCGTGAGATTGAGCCCAAAAGGCTGAGATACGAGTCCCAGATCTCTTTTCCTGCAACACATAAAGCAGCCTTCTCAGCAGGTCGTACACACCAACTTATCTCACCCTCACCACATGGTGTGAAAAGTGCTTCTATCAGCTTCTCTTACAAATGGGAAAACTGAGGCACGGGGCAGTTGAGCAAGTGATCTGAAGGTCACACAGCTTGTAAATGGCCCAGAATCCAACCTAGGCAGCCAATGCAGCCCACTTACCTGCTGCGAGTGCTGACCGGCCCTGCCTCACCTGTTAAAATGGAGATCCCAATGGTATCAGCCTCACTTGCTGCCCAGGGAGACTGAGATGTGGAAAGCCTTGTGTCCACCGCACTACAGAAATATTGGCTATTGTGGACGGGGTTCGGGAAGGTCTGTGGGTGATGTTTCCAGGGAGCAAGTGCTCCCTTTCTCCTCCACACACACCTAGGTGTGCACACACCTCCATGACGCACACCTGACGCCCTCCTGGGAACAGGGACTGTCAGGCTCATTATGGCTGCTCCCTGGCGCTTGGTGCTAAGTTCTCCCTGTCTCTGAAGGGAGCCTGCAGTACTCACTGATCCACATACACGTACCTTCCTCCCTGCCTCCCTCCCTCTCTTCTCCTGGACACACCTCCATCCAAGAACTTTCGGGCAGATACAGGTTGATTCTGTTCCTGTTAATGGGCAGTGACGGTTCCTTGGGCCACCCAGCCTTCATTTCTGTTCTTGAGCTTTAGGACACATTATCCTCCCGACATCCCATGTGAACCTGACCCCACTCCTGACTCCCAGAGCACAGGAATGGTTCATGGATGCCCATGTGACTCAGTCAGGCACAAACTTGGCTTTTATTGGTTGAGGAAGAGAAGCTTGCTCTTTCTCCCAGGGCCAGAGCTGTGGGCCACCATCTTGCCCCGATTGCCTGAGCAGAGACCAATGCAGAAAGAAGCAGAGCTGAGAAATCCAGAGGCCAAATCTCGATCGCACCATCACACCCCGGGTTCAAACAGACATGGGTACTTCAGTAAAGGGAACCAATGAGAGGTGTGCCTGCCCTTTTTGTCTTCATGAAGCCATTTTGAGGTACATCTTCTGTCACTTCTGGCCAGAAGATCTGACACAGCCCTTTGCCTCCTTGACCCTCTATGAGCTCCCCTCCCAACCCCACACACCGCCTTGTCCCACAGCTGGACTCTTACAGGGAGGCAGGCCAGCTCTGCTCCAGCCTGAGAGGCCCGGGTTTGTCACAGTTCAGCGGGCACCAAGAAGGGGGTGCCCAGGGAGCTGCCCGCTGCCCTTCTGCTGCCATCTGGCAGCAGCCGGGCTCTGCCACCCACCACCATGAGCTAATTCTGCAGTTCTCAAAGAGAGAGAGCAAGGACGGTGCCCCTGGCATGGCTGTTCATAGCCCAGTCTGCCCTCCACATGCCCTGCCTTGGCCTGGGGTACCCTGGCAGAGAGCCACGACCCCAGAGCACAATGCACTTAGCAGGCTGGGTCTTGCCCCTGTCCAGGACCTTAATGAAGACAGAGCTGCCATATTGATGTGGTACTGGGACATCTACCCCAGACCCCCAGACTACAAGTCAATAGCCTGCCGCTTTCTCTGCTCACGTTGTCAGGAGCACAGATAAATGTGCAAAGCTGTCATATGTTCCAACACCCATCCTGCATCCCCAAGGCCTGGACGATGATTCACAGCCCTGGATGGTGAAGGGTGCAAGGAACACCACCCTCACAGCAGCTTCCTTAGCCTCATCAGGGCTAAAACTCACTTTTTCTGGAAGCTGGCCTAGCTTAGCCCAACTCTGCCCAAGTATGTCAGATTCAGGGACAGTCCAGCATAGGGCCTCCAAAAGAGACAGCAGCCTTCCAATCCTAGTTTGTCACTTACCAGCAGTGGGACCTTATTAATGCGCCTCCGTGGTCATCAGCATCCTCTTCCGTAAGACGGGGCCCTAGTGCACCTGCCCAAGCACAAGACAAACCAAAGTGATGGGTGAAATTGTTGAGCCACCACAAGGGTGAGGGAGATGATGGTTGTTATCAACATGATTATATGATTATCAGACATCGTCATCTGCAATTGCTGTCACTGGGCAGGGCCTCCAGGGTCTCTGCCTCCCGCAATATGCACAGACGTGCACATGCACACACATACACGCCAAGTTACATCAGCATTCATTCCCAGTTTGCCTAAAGCAGATTTTTCACCTGAAAATTCAGGATTCCTTGCCAGGTCCCTCTTCTGGCCTGGCATGCAGGGACCCTGCCCTCGTTCTGCTGTCAGAGACACATGTCTGCAAAGCCAAGCTAGTTTAGGAAAGGAAATTTGTTGTAAATTGGAATCCTAATGCATTCCAAATAGCGGTGATTTTCACGTTATTGGCTGTGTAGATAGAACTGTACCACCGCCTCCCTCCGTGGGGTCGGGAAGGGCAAGAGTACAGCTATTGTTCCGCGTTGGATCCCGGGTTTGAGTCCATCGCAGAATCACAGTCCGGAATCTCAGAGTCGAGAGGCAGCTTTAAGGTCATTGCATCCCCAGCAGCTCTCACAGAGGCTGCTCCAGGCAGCCTGATTCCCCTGGGCCCCGGCTCCTGAAGGCCTGGCCCAGGGCTCTTCATGCAATTTATTTCCAGTTTCCTTGGACTGTATCTGTTTGGTCCTGAGAGTCTCCTGCCTAGCTCTTTCAACAGGGATGCTCACAACAGGACTCCACAGCCAGTGCTGTGTGCGCCCTCTGTCCTCTGTCCCCTGCCCCACAGCGCATGCAGCAGCTAGATCTGGGTCTCATCCATCCATGGTGACATTGGCCAAGACCAGAGCTGGAACATCCTTCCCCTCCCAGCAGGCCTGAGTGTCCAGAAAGCCCCTTTCCCTCAGGGATCTTCAGCTGGGCTCTAAGATCTCAGAAGTCTCTCCCATGTGTGACTATCTGAATTTTGTCAACACCCTCATAGCTGCAAAAAATCCCAAAGTGGGCACAGCAGGGAAGAAGCTATTGGAAGGAAGCATTTCCTGCGACCTGCCCCAGATGGGAGGTGATGACTGCTGGACAGGCCAGCTCCACGCCCTCTCCAGCCTCCCTCTCCTAGCACTGCTGAGCAGGACGTTGATTTTAAGAGAAGGACATTGATTTTAAGAGCTACCCATTCCAGTGGCAATTAAAAGGCTCTGGCAGCGGCACAGGGCTTGTGCTGAGAGCTGGGAAGAGGCTTAATTAATTGCTCTAGTCCTTGGGAGCCTCATCAGCTCAGCCAGGAGCTCCATTGATCCGTACTCTCACACCTGATAGAACCTTGGCAGGTGAAGCCAGAGGGGACACAGGGCTGAGGAAGGGACTGACCCCTAGGTAGAAGGATCTGCTTTTGCTCAGCGCCCCATAGCACACCCACCAAATCACACCCACCCCTACACACACATCCGGCACACACAGATGCACCTTCCCATACAAAAGTAGAGGGCCTGTGGGCATGGGGATCCTATATTCCTGTTTCCCTGGGACACCTCCCATTTTACCTGTTATTGTGATGTAATCATTAATAGTACCTTTCCTAGTTTAGAGGATAATTTACCTGATCACCTACTTGAGGGGAGCTTAGGAGAGCGAGAGGGGTAGGAGCAGATTGGAGAGATGCTACCGAGGATGGAGACATCGGTCCTATTTGCTTTGTTCTCTGTCCAGATCCTGTATCCTGGGCAGAGACCCCCTGGGAGTGGCTACTGAAGATTGCTATATTCTCCTCAACTCAGATGAGGATTCCCCATGTCAAATTCAGGAACATGAATCACGTGATACTCTGCTTCAAAACCTCACAGTGAGGCAAAAACCCTTACCTTTTAGGCAGGGTGAATGATTATATCTGCTATTATACGTCACAAAGACCTTTCTTATCGAGGTAACTGCATATCTGCTGCATGGTTATTGGTGTCAGGGAATCAGTCTTAAACTGTAAGTCCCCAGGGAAGATGTGGAAAGCATGTTGCATCTTGGGTGTCAGCTCTGGATCTCGGCATTCTTGGCTGCCTGCTGGATTGGAGTATGAAGAAGGATTCTGAGGCCGTGTCCCAGCTGAACATAGGAATGTCATGAATTACATCTGCTTGGGCCACGGGAGACGAATTGGTGAGATCCTTGACTGGTATCTGTCAGTCTCGTCCCAGAGGGTATCAGAAGTCTCAGGGTGTCTCTCGCTGCAGAGCCTTGGCCTAGTGCCATGCTTGAATGAACGTTTGGGAATGACCCTGGGAGCACTCTGCATTGCCTACAGGGCTCTCTCTCCAACTGCAGTACAGTCTCACTGCAAAGAGGGCACAGTGTTGGCTGCCTGTCATTGGGAAGAAAATTGGACAAGTCTGGGACCAAGAGATAGCTTGGGTGGGCAAGATACCTTCTCAGAATAGCATCAGCCCTTGGAGAAATGGTCTGCCCCTGCCCGGTACCAAGCACAGCTGTGATACATCCAAAAAGATACTTGGACATCGTGCTCCTCCAAAAGATACTTGGACATCGTGCTCCTCCAAAAGATACTTGGACATCGTGCTCCTCTCTGTCCTATCTTCCTCCATCAGACCTCAGCCTCCAGCTTCTCAGGCAGGACAGCAGGGAGGCTGGCTCTCCCTCTTACTCTCAGAACCTTACTGTGGCCTGCTTATGAAAAGAATTCCACCCTTAAGAAATACCTAATGTAAATGATGAGTGGATGGGTGCAGCAAACCAACATGACACATGTATACCTATGTAACAAACCTGCACATCGTGCACATGTACCCTAGAACTTAAAGTGTAATAAAAAAATACATATCATGTATACTTTAAATATATGTAATTGTTACCAGTTTACCTCAATAAAGCTGGAAAATATCATTATATCACTTACAACGGGTAAAGTCAATGGTATATAAGTTATACCTCAATAAAAATGTGTTTAAAAAGTAGATGGACTGGCATAATGAACCACCATGTAATCGGGTGCAGCAAACCAACATGGCACATGTATACCTATGTAACAAACCTGCACGTCGTGCACATGTACCCTAGAACTTAAAGTATAAGAATAATAATAAAAAGAATTCCACCCTTAGACAGAGAGGCAGCAATGCAGAAGCTTTCTTGGCTCCACAGTCAGAGCTGCCACTTCTGTGGCAGGTGTTTCTTTGAGGTCTGTTTGGTCTCTTCAGTCACAACCACCCACCTCAGACAGGATGTTGTGTGTTCTAGGGTATCAGAGGAAGTATTTGCAAACAGGCCCATCTGTTCAAATGAGAACCGGGCTCCTCTCCCAAGCCTCACAAGGTCGCAAAGCCTGCGGTGTCAGAAGCTCTGCGGAATCCTGTATCACGTGTCTTTCCAGCCAGCGGCTGATGAGAGATCCTGTGTGTGCTGACTCTCAGCTCTTTCAAATCAGGTTGATTTGAAATTCAGCTGATCCAGAAGGGGCTGGTCCTCCATGTTGGCCATTTCAGGTCAGCTCCATAAAGGATGCAGAGGATGGGTTTTCATGATGGAAACACACGGCTGATATTTGCAAAGCTAGTTCATCCAGGAACGTGAGTACAGGGTGAGTTTTGGGGGAGTGGGTAAGGTACAGGTGGCAATTAAGTCACTGTGCTGTGACTCCCATGTTGTCAGTGAAAAGACTGACCTTCCTGGCTGGGCACAGTGGTTCACGCCTGTAATCCCAGCACTTTGGGAAGCCAAGGGGGGTGGATCACGAGGTCAGGAGATCAAGACCAGACTGGCCAACATGGTGAAACTCCGTCTCTACTAAAAATATAAAAAATTAGCCAGGCGGAGTGGCAGGCGCCTGTATTCCCAGCTACTCAGGAGGCTAGGCAGGAGAATCGCTTGAACCTGAGAAGCAGAGGTTGCAGTGAGCCGAGATCACATCAGTGCACTCCAGCCTGGGCAACAGAGTGAGACTCTGTCTCAAAAAAATAATAATAATAATTAAAAAAATAAAAAAGGCCAGGTGCAGTGGCTCACGCCTGTAATCCTAGCACTTTGGGAGGCTGAGGTGGGCAGATCACGAGGTCAGGAGTTTGAGGCCAGCCTGACCAACATGGTGAAACCCCATCTCTACTAAAAATACAAAAATCAGCCAGATGTGGTGGTGCATGCCTGTAATCCCAGCTACTCAGGAGGCTGAGACAGGAGAATCACTTGAACCCAGGAGGCGAAGATTGCAGTGAGCCAAGATCATGCCATTGCACTCCAGCCTGGGCAACAGAGCAAGACTGTGTCTCAAAAAAAAAAAACAAAAAATTGACCTTCCTGATTCTATGACTGAACCGTGGCTGATGTCATGATTACCCAGAAAACAATCCCACTGGCTGAATTATGAAGCTAAAGAATTCTGAACCCCAGAAGTTCCACTTCCCCAGTGACAGCAGCCAGTGAATGAACCATGTCCACAAACCATGCTGAGGCTAAGCCTCCAGACCGACTGCTCCACTTTTCCTTTAGACTTTGTCTCATTGTAGTCCTACATGATGTCAAAATAGCTACCTAGGTTCAGCCCAAATCTCTGACTCTGGAATATGGATGTTTAAATGGCTTAAAATGTTCCTGTATGGAGGCAGAAGAAAGAGACAGAGGAACCCCTCCCTTCAGCGACTGTGGGGTTGCTTCTTATAAAGGGCCGATTTTGTGCACTTTTTCTGAATTTGAGGCAGGTTCAAAGCTGATTCCAAGTGAAACTATTGAGCAGTTCCACTTTCAATGTGTTCGTCCCACAGGTTCTTGGTACCTGTCTGAACTGCCCTAAAAACAATCCCTAAACCCATAGAGCTTTGCTGTCACTGGTCTTAGTTCAGGTTCACCCAAAAGCAGGTCCTGAGAGGAGGATCCAGTGCACCTTTAGGAGATACAAGACCACAGTCAGGGAGGCGGGAGGGGACACAGGGAGGACAGGCAGCAGGGGAGGAGGAGAAGCAGGGGATCAAGCCAGCACCCACGCTGGCAGCTGGAGCTTAGTCCTCCGAGGTCCTCTGGTGACCTGTAGAACAGATGCCTCCAAGCCCTCCCTGCTGAGGGCAAGGTAGCTGGGGTATTTATACGCCCAATCCCCTCAGCCACAAGCTGAGTGGGTTGCTCTGGGGGAGGGTATTCATTTCCCCTCTTCTGACAAAGCAAACTTTTACAGCTTTAGAAAAAGCCCTCAGGCAAAGAGATGCAGACACTGGCAGGTGGAGTCAACAGGAGACCATGGAAGCCACCAGGCCCTGTCTAGCGCACGCCACAGCACACTCTAGCTCAGAGCCCAAGGTGACCTTCCTGTCCTGTGCACAGGAGACAGGAGATTCAGCACCAGTCCTGGGCCTCAAGGCCTGCAGTGGCTGTTGTCTCGGGGCCCAGGGCTGGTGTCAGCCACACCAGCAGGTGGCTACGGCGGGTGACAGCCACATCGCTGTCTTCTTCCTCCTTGTGTGCCCTGTCCTATCCTAGAAGGTGGAAGCCTCAGGACAGACACTTACAGGAGCCTCTTTGCTCGGTCCCAATGCCTCTACCCTTTCCTGCTGCCGCCTGGACCACAGAAGGCACGGCCAGGCCTGGGGCAATAATATGCTTCTAGAAACATCTTTCCAGTCCTTAAATCCATGACCAAAATGCAAGTGCCCTACGGCTGGAGGCAATCAAGAGTGATTACAAAAGGGCCGCTGTGTCCTTTTCTTTCTGGCAGCAGCTGTTCCTGTCACGTGGTCTGAAGAAGTCCAGATGTGTTTGTGCAGGGTGCGGAGCCAGGCCCTCCCAGGAGCAGGGATGAAAGAGCGGCGGCCGGAGCAGCTGGTACACAAAAGAGGCTGGTGCAAACCAGACCCGGGGCAGGAGGCCTCGCAAGCCACTGGGTGGGCTGGGGCATTTCTATGGACAAGGAGCCGGCACCGCACACAACACGGCAAAGAGGCAGCGGCATTCACAGGCCTCGGGGCCCAGGGCTGGTGCTGAATTGCCTGACTCCTGTGCCCAGGATAGGAAGATCACCTTGGGCTCTGAGCGGCAGTGTGCTGTGGCTTGCGCTAGGCGGGGAACCCTGCAAGAACAGGCATTTTCTCCCAGCAGCAACTGGGCCTGAGCAAAAAGGCTTGTGCAAAAAGCCTGGCTGCTGCATTTGCAGCACAGAGGTCAGTGCAAATGGCGCATCAGCCGAGGAAGAAAGGCCAACACAGGGGTCACAAAAAGACAGGGCACATCACAGCACCGGTCAGGAAGTGTGAGGCGGGGGAGGCGGGGGGCATGTGAGAGTCCCCTGGGACAACTGTCAAGTGCCACAGTTATGGGATAGAAGTGGCTTCCCCCAAACCTGTTTCTCTCCCAAGTTTCTCTGCCTCAGTAAACTGCAACTCGCTCCCCAGTTCTCAAGCTGAAAACCCTGGAATCATCCTCTCCTCCTCTCTGTCTGCCACACCCCTTGCTCTAAAAGCTCTACTTTTAATATGCATCTACAGTCTGGTCACCTCCAGCCACTTCCTCTGTTGCCACCACAGTCCAAGCTGCCGTCATCTCTGCCTGTGTATAAACATAGACGTGCCCTCCGTCCTCTCTCAGCTGTTCTCTGAAGTCTCTTCCTTGCACTTCTCTGCACTTGACCCTATGCACTTGACCTATGCATGTGCACCTTCAATGATGGTCTCTTTCTCTTTCTCCCCAGTGGAATATGGACTTTGCCTCTTTGGCTCTTCTGCTTGCCCAGTGCTTTGAACAGTGCCTGGCACAAGGTGAGTAAGTATTTGTTGAATTCATTCCAGCTGAAGACTCCAGACCCCGCAGGCGTCACTCTGCTATAGGTTTGTCTTGTCCCCTTGCTCAAGGGTCCTGAAGCAACTCCTAATATTTTCCCCACAGGGGGAGTGAGAAAGAAGCAGTCTTATCCTAGAATGCTGAAAGAAATACTCGGCAATTATAAGCAATATGGGGCTAGGAACACTGGTACTGCACCATCTCTGTCTAATCCTCAAGGGGTCTAGCCTACGCCATTGTACTATTTCTCTCTAATCCTCAGGGGGTCTAGCCTGTGCCGCTGCACTATCTCTGTCTAATCCTCTGGGGGTCTAGCCTGTGCCACTGCACTATCTCTGTCTAATCCTCTGGGGGTCTAGCCTAGTGCAGCTACTCCACACACTTGTTGAGATTAATTGAGTGAACAGCCTCCCTTCCTGGTAGCCCAGGCTGGCTTCTCCCTCCTGCCTAGGGGTTCATCCTCTGTGTTCTCTTAGCTCCCTGAACGTTTTTCTAAATTAATGCATGTGACACTGTCTTAAGTATGACTCCTCTGACGCTAGCAATGAGACTTTATTCTTGGTATCCCTGAGTCTGCCTGGTATTACTAAGTCCGTATTCTGACACATGACAGCTGCTCAATAATGTCAAATGGTGAATGAGTGAGTGAGTGAGTGAGTGAGTGAGTGAGTGAGTGAAAAAGTAAAAGCAAGATGGTGAACCCTAAACCGAAGTTAGCTGAAACTTCCTATAACCAACAGGCACAACTACCACCCAAAGATGGTAGGATTAGATGATCCACTGGAAAGACAATCCCTGCCCAGGCTAATGGGAGAGGCAGATGCCCACATAAGAGATGCATGTGGATACGTCCAACAGTCACATCACAACACATGCATAGCTGTAGGCAGCAGCTCAGAACCAGCAGGTGACAGGCAGGCCAGAGCCATCCAGTAAGGCTCCCTGAGCCCTGGCAGGTCCAATCCAGGCAGAGCCCTAACTCTGCTCAATTGCAATCTGTGTTTATGGGCCCATAATCAAATGGAAACTGAAAGTTTCTCATGAGAATCATCTGTCAAAATTGTGTGGTGTCCAGGCCCAGCACTGGGAGGCTGGGTTATAAATTCTAAGCTCCACTCCAGCTCTCCTCCATCTCTAGGGACTCATGGGTCATTTTTCAACACAGCATTAATCCGAGGAACTCGATCTTCGATCAAACACTGTGTCTAACAGGCTGGGTGTTTGGGATACTGATTGTCACCTGTGGGATCGGTGGGGGGAGGGGGGAGGTGGGAAAAGTGATCACGGGAGAATCCTCGAGCCAAGCTCACCTCTCCTACAAGCTGAGCTGCTTGCATAGCCACCTGCATCCCGGACCCCACCTGGCAGCTGCCCTTCCCTGAGCAGACACCTCCAGGCTCCCACCACAGCCCGTGGCAACTACAGAACGCTGGGCTAAAGGACCTGTAACAGAACCACCTCTCTTAAAAACATGGTTTTCCTAATTACAAAGGAGCTCAGTGTAGTAAAAGTGGAAAACCAAAAAGCATAAGAAAAAGAAAAATTGCTCATAATTCTCTACCCTGGAGGAAACCTCTTTAACATTTTTGCTGCAGGGATTTCTAGCCTTCTTTCTCTCTCCTCCCAGTCCTTTTTCTTTATAAACACACGTACCATTGTACATACTATTTTCTAGCCTGCTTTCCCTATCATTCATGCCCCCCTCCCCCGATACTAGTCCGTGATGACCATTCTACCACGTCACTATCTTTCTTACAGCACGGTTTTTAATAGCCACATTCATTTTCTTGGTCAGTCCCTTTTATTGAACAATTGGTTGGTTTCCGTTTCTCCAATAGCATAGAAGATTCTGAGAAGAACATATTGTACATAGATCTTTGTACAAATTGGAGTCTTTCCTTAAGATAAATTCATAGGAGTAAAATTGTGCAGGGGGTCAAAGAATCTGTACATTTTAAAAAGTCATTTGATACTTTCTACACTATCTCTCACTGTGTTTTCACGTCTTTAGAAATAGCCAACTATGAGCCAGGCGTGGTGGCTCACGCCTGTAATCCTAGCATTTTGGGAGGCCAAGGTGGTCGGATCACTTGAGGTCAGGAGTTTGAGACCAGCCTGGACAACATGGTGAAGCCCCGTCTCTACTAAAAATACAAAAAGTAGGGCCAGGTGCAGTGGCTCATGCCTGTAATCCCAGCACTTTGGGAAGCTGAGGTGGGCAGATCACTTGAGGCCAGGAGTTCGAGACCAGCCTGGCCAACATAGTGAAACTCTGTCTCAAAAAAAAAAAAAAAAGAAAAGAAAAGAAATAGCCAACTATTGGGGGATAATTTTAACTGGTAAACACCTTTTAGTAATAGCAGAGTAAGGAAACTTCGTACCTGCCACTAACAGCCAGACGGTTCCTCTCTCTGCTTACACTGGTTCATAGTTCTGCTTGCACGGAGTCACAGTTCATCTCCTCTGGCTACAGCTCTGGAGACACGGTATGGTTTGGAGTAGAGGTTCCTCTTAGAAAATCAACTCTGAGCCCCCAAACTCTTTCTGACAGTGTTGGGTCTTTAGAATTTATTTAAGAGGTACCACGGTACCTGCTCTTGCTTTGTGAAGACTTTCACTTGAACACGGTTACTTAATTGGGTGACCTGGTGTGGGGAGTGGTCTGATGGAGTATGAAGGTAGGGAAGATGAGTCGGCTGGCTTAGCGGGGGAAGAACAGCAATATAACAGCAATTAGAAGGGTTAAGAAGAGCAATTAGGTGAGAAAGGTTTTGAATTGCCTGGGACCAGAGGGAATGGAGAAACGTCTTTTCCGTTGCTGAGCTCTGTGAAAGCTTGCATGCACACGTGGGCAATGAAAGCTTAGAGTCAGCCCGGGTGGCCCATTTAAATGCACCTAAAAAGTCACGAGGCACAGGGAGGCAGAGCAAAGCCCATTGCTATTTATCATCCATTCCTTGTACGAACTCACAGAGCCAACCTCTGAGCCTCCCGCGCAGAATGTTCCCTTGAAGAAAACACGTCAGGGCACCTAGGGGCAGGGACAACCTTTGGGAAAATTGTAAATAGAGACAAAATTGTCTTTGAGGGTCCTTCCGCCTCCCTGGCAGTGACTTGCTTCCCTCCTGGTCTCCCCACGCTCCAGAAGTACAACACCAATTACCTGCTGCTGCTCTCAGCAGACAGCTGGCGAGGCGAGAAGAACACGGGCTTTCGGCCAGAGTGGCCTGCATCTTACCTCACTGTGCAATCTGGGGAAATTACTAAACCTTTCTGATCTTGTTTTTGCATCTGTACAATGGGGAAAAAATGCTGGCTTGATTTCTTCTTGTTGTGAAGTGAGATGGCTAATATATTCAAAAGTATCAGGCCAGGCACAGCGGCTCACTCGTGTAATCCCAGCACTCTGGCAGGTGGAGGTGGTCAGATCACTTGAGGTCAGGAGTTTGAGATCAGCATGGCCAACATGGTAAAACCCTGTCTCTACTAAAAATACAAAATAATTAGCTGGGCGTGGTGGCAAATGCCTATAATTCCAGCTACTCGGGAGGCTGAGGCATGAGAATCGCTTGAACCTGGGAGGCAGAGGTTGCAGTGAGCTGAGATCATGCCACTGCACTCCGCCCTGGGTGACAAAGTGAGACTGTCTTAAATAAAATAAAATTTTTCAAAAGTACCCAGCACACAATTTGCACGTAATGGACACTCATTGAATATAATTTACCACATTTTCCATCTTGACATCTAGGGCTACCATTCCCAGGAGGGCTACAACCCTGTGCTATGACCCTGGCTCCAGCCTGTATGCTCTGATCCCTTTAGAAGGGACAAGATCAGCTACGTGATGCTAAATGTTAGTGGTTCTTCAGGCATTTAAGTAAATAGTGATGGATTTAACTACAAAATTGTTCTTGACAGCATTGTTTCTAATACCTGAGAACCAGATGAAATCCAAACAGAAACGCAAGACTAAATAAAATAGAAAACATCCATATAATAAAACACTGTCAATATAAATTTTGGTCAATCTGTGAGGTTAAAAAGATGATAATCCGCCAGGCGCAGTGGCTCACGCCTGTAATCCCAGCACTTTGGGAGGCCGAGGCTGGCAGATCACGAGGTCAGGAGATCGAGACCATCCTGGCTAACACGGTGAAATGCCGTCTCTACTAAAAATACAAAAAATTAGCCTGGCGCGGTGGCAGGCGCCTGTAGTCCCAGCTGCTGGGGAGGCTGAGGCAGGAGAATGGCGTGAACCCCAGGGGGCAGAGCCTGCAGTGAGCCGAGATCGTGCCACTGCACTCCAGCCTGGGCCACAGAGCAAGGCTCCGTCTTAAAAAAAAAAAAAGATAATCCAATTTTTGGTATCCATTTGCATTTCTTTAATCTTTTTGTTGGCTCTCTTTCTTTCAGTGTTCACTGTCTACCCGCATCGTAGGTACATCTTTATATTTAGTTATTTTAATTTTTTTCTTATGTGTTATCTAAATGCATCGTAAGTTAATAAATTGGCTTCTTGTCTGTGATTGGTGCTATAAATATGACTTCCCGTTTACCCCTTGTCTTTCGACCTCAATAGTCTTTTGTCTTGATTTTACCCACACTGATGCTTTCATTTTTCTGAACTAGATTGATCAATCTCTTCCTGTGTGGCTTCTTCCACTTTGGAAACTGGTTTCCAACTCCAACACTTTAAATATATTTAGCCAAGTGTCTTCCATAACTTTTATTACTTCATTTTTTTTTCTTTAATATGTTAATCCTTGACCCATCGGGGATATATTAGGTGAGGATACTGCTTTATTATTTTTTTTCAAAGGGTCGGCCAGTTATTCTGACACTATTTACTGAATAATCCCCCTTTCAGACAAACCATTTCAATAAATCCTTTCGTGAAGGGGGCACAGAACCCTTCGAGAATCTGATCCTCTCCCCAGGAAAAAATATGTGTCTATAACATACACGAAATTTCACAAACAATTCCAGCAGGGCACGTGGACCTTCCGGAGCACATCCGTTGACTCCCAAGAGGTCTGTAATCTCCAGTTAAGAAACCCTCTTTGTGTATTTTTAGTAGAGACGGGGTTTCACCGTGGTCTCGATCTCCTGACCTCGTGATCCGTCCGCCTCGGCCTCCCAAAGTGCTGGGATTACAACCCCATTGTCTCAGCCCAAAATCTCCTTAAGCTGATTAGCAACTTCAGCAAAGTCTCAGGATACAAAATTAATGTACAAAAATCACAAGCATTCTTGTACACCAATCACAGACAAACAGAGAGCCAAATCATGAGTGAACTCCCATTCACAATTGCTTCAAAGAGAATAAAATACCTAGGAATCCAACTTACAAGGGATGTGAAGGACCTCTTCAAGGAGAACTACAAACCACTGCTCAATGAAATAAAAGAGGATACAAACAAATGGAAGAACATTCCATGCTCATGGGTTGGAAGAATCAATATCGTGAAAATGGCCATACTGCCCAAGGTAATTTATAGATTCAATGCCATCCCCATCAAGCTACCAATGACTTTCTTCACAGAATTGGAAAAAACTACTTTAAAGTTCATATGGAACCAAAAAAGAGCCCGCATCGCCAAGTCAATCCTAAGCCAAAAGAACAAAGCTGGAGGCATCACGCTACCTGACTTTAAACTATACTACAAGGCTACAGTAACCAAAACAGCATGGTACTGGTACCACAACAGAGACATAGATCAATGGAACAGAACAGAGCCCTCAGAAATGATGCCGCATAGCTACAACTATCTGATCTTTGACAAACCTGACAAAAACAAGAAATGGGGAAAGGATTCCCTATTTAATAAATGGTGCTGGGAAAACTGGCTAGCCATATGT
>NW_026652290.1:18370523-18581665 GCF_009828535.3 Hylobates moloch
ACAGCATTAGGAGATATACCTAATGCTAAATGACGAGTTAATGGGTGCAGGAAATCAACATGGCACATGGATACATATGTAACAAACCTGCACATTGTGCACATGTACCCTAAAACCCTAAAGTATAATAAAAAAAAAAAAAAAGAAACCCTCTTTATATGGAAGAAACAGTTCTTAAATAGTAGCATTCAGCCTCCAACACAGATCAGTGAGAATTCATTTTGTAGTGGAAAACGTGCTAAAAATAGTCCCACAACCTCCTCAAGGCAGAAAACTCCAGCCTACCATTAGGGCTGTGGGATACCCCAGACTTCCACAGTCTTATGTCCTGGAAGCTTAAAACCTTCCACTCACCACTCTGCTGGCCCAGTGCATCCAACAGACAGCACGTTAACCTTTCTCTGGAGTGCAAGTAGCCCTCATTGAACAACTTGCTCCTGAACGAATGTGGCAGGTACAGGTATATTGCGTCATGTGACTCAGTTTCCCTTGATTTGCATCCCTAATTTTTTTCTTGAGACAGGGTCTTGCTCTGTCCCCAGGCTGGAGGGCAGTGATGCCATCATAGTTCACTGCAGCCTCGAACTCCTGGACTCAAGCAATCCTCCCTCCTCCGCTTCCCAAAGCACAGGGATTACAGTCGTGAGCCACCATGCCCACCCAGCAGCCAATTTCAGACTCCGTTTTCCACCCCAGATTTGCCTACTCCTCCTGAGATCTGATCTTTTGGGTTGTGTATGTCCATTCTCACATCCTCACCCTCAATTCCTTCCCATGCATTGAAAGCTAGCTCTGGCCTTTGGGCTTTCTGGCCCTTTGAGAAATAAATGTTTGAGCTGAGCTGACCCCCTTGCACCCTCTTGACTTTTGGCTCGGAAGCAGCAGCAGCTCTGACCCGGCCATAGAGCTCATCTGGACGAGCCTTCCCTCTGCTGGGATCCCCCGGCGCTACCCCATTCCTCTGGCTCCGAGGATTCTCAAAATTCTTACCTGGGAACTTCTGAGTCAGAAATTCTTGGCAGGTACCCAGCAACGTGGGTTTTTACAAGTACCTCAGGGAGGGCCAGCTATGTCCTTTGTGGGGACCAGGGCAAAATGAAAATGTGGATCCCCTTATTCGAAAAATATTAAGAATCTCAGGATGGCAACAGCAGACTACTAAACCCTTCTGAGTGCAGGGTCTTTCTGAGTGCGGGGGTCTTTCTGAGTGTGGGATCTGAGTGTGGGGTTCTTTCTGAGTGTGGGGGTCTCTCTGAGTGTGAGGGTCTTTCTGAGTGTGGGGGTCTTTCTGAGTGTGGGGATCTTTCTGAGTGTGGGGTTCTTCCTCAGTGCGGGATCCGAGTGTGGGGGTCTTTCTGAGTGTGGGGGTCTTTCTGAGTGTGGGGGTCTTCCTGAGTGTGGGGGTCTTTCTGAATGTGGGGGTCTTTCTGAGTGCAGGTCTTTCTGTGTTTGGGTGGAACCTGTGAGACTGTGCAGGTTGCCCTTGCTGACAGTGATGTTTCAGAATCACTGTTGCAGGCAACGCTGACACTCACTGACCCAGGCATTTCTCACCTGGCTCCAGGAATGGTTCTGGGCCTTGGCAGGTTCATCTTCTCACTGCTCCAGACCCCTTGTGCACAGGCTGCCCATCACGGGGACCTGAGTGATCTCTGGAAGTCTCTTCTCCTGGCACTCCCTTCGTGGTTCTTGCCCTGTTCAGGCATGCATTAACACCCTAGTTAGTGTCTCTGTGGCTAACTATGAGTGCCTTGTTCTGGCCTCAGCCGGATGAAATAAAATCTCACGTCCTTATTATTGTGGGGATAAAAGTTTCTCATTTACACACACACACACTCACACACACACTCACACACACACACACTCTCACACACACACGGTTTTCCCACGTGCTCCTCAGCCCCTCCAACCCCCACATGTGCACACACACACAAACACATACATTCAAAGAGGACCCTGCCTCAGTTTTGACCTGGCCTGACCAGGATGACAGCCTGGCATGCAGCAGCCCCTCTACTTGTCCCGGGAGAATCGGGCCCTGGAAGGATGGCAGGAGCCAGGACCTGAGGCTGGAGGCTGAACCTCTCCTGGTTTCCCACTCACCACAAGCTTCACCTGTCAGATGCCCAGATGTGATATCCGTTCCCAGCCCAGAGGCCTCTGCTACCCCTGACAGCCCACTGCACCTGTGCTCAGTTTGAAATGTGAGTCTGTCAGACAACATCCACTCAGAGGAGGAGAAAGGCAGTGTCCTGTTGGGGTGCTCCATCCAGGCAGCCTCTGCCCTTGCCCTCTATGCTCTGAAATCCATCTCATGTCACCAACATTAATTTAGCAGCTACTAAGCTCCAGTCACTGTGCAGGACACCGGGGGTCATGAGTTATTAAAACCTAGTCCCTGCTCCTGAGATAGAACTGTCTCTGTGACACATTGCAACCAGTTCATGCCAGTTTGTACCAGCTCATGAGAGCCTATTGCTAAATTTTCAGGAATATTACAAGCCCATCATCAAAGCATCAGTAGTTTAAAATTATCATCCTTGGAATATTTACACCATGGAAATTGGCAAATGCCCCAAATCAAGCCCTTTTGTGGAGGACCACTGCAGCTGTGTGAGGCTGGGTGAGTGACCTATCCTCTCCGAGACCTCCTTTTAGTATATCCTTAAACGGGATAATAATTGCACCTCCTTCACTGACTACTGTGAGGCCGAAACGAGATCATCCACAGCACGCTCACCATTCAGTGCCTGGCAGACAGAAAGTGGCCAACAATTCATAGCTGCTGTCATTTTTAGAATATAATGATGTTATTATGCAAATAAGTAAGTACCAGAGTGTGCTTGGTATAGCTACAGTGTTAGAGGCGCATAGACGAGGAAGTGGTTAACTCTGCATGGGGATCAGGGCAGCAGTCCAGGAAGGCCTTGAACCAAGCCCTGAAGAACAAGTTGAATGTGCCCAAGTAGACCAGGTAGACCAGATGGGCCAGGAAAGGAGAGGTTGTCCAAGAAGAAGGAATGGTGTGTGCAAAGGCGGGGAGGCATGGGGGGCTTGCGGGGCAGTATGAAATGACCGGCCTACAAGGCTAGCAAGGAAGTCATAATGAGCACCTACTGTCAGGCCCTTTGGAAACCATGATATCAATGGGTCTTCTCCATAAAGTCTATACCCTGTCCACTTTGCAGGGGAGCACATCTAAGCTGGGAGGGGCTACATGCTTCGTTTGCTTTGCTTTGCTTTGCTTTGCTTTGCAGGGGAGCACATCCAAGCTGGGAGGGGCTACCATCTTTGACCACAGAGCAGGTCAGCAGCTGAGAAGAGCTGAGCCTGAATCTGTTCTGTCTGACTCTGGGACAGAACAGGGAAAGGACTCTGTTTCACACCAGCCTCCAGGATGGCCCACCTCTCCAAATGCAGTGGAAACTGTCTCCAGGAATCCCTGGCTGACAGAGCTCGAGAAGGGGTGGCTGCTGACCTCCAGCACCCCAAGCCACACAGTATCAGGAGGATTGGCCACTCCCAAGATTCTCAGATGCATGTCCCATTGTCCCTGAGGCTTCCACAGCTGGTCCTCACTACCCTATTCCCTTCTAGCCCTTTCCAGATGAGAGTGGCCAGGGTTCATTGTCATGCTCACATCCTCCCTGGACACACACATTTATTCTGCCTCCCTCTGATGGCTGGCATAGGATGACACAGCCACTTAGGGAATAACTGAAGAGACGAGTCGAAATAGATATTCTCATTAGTCCATTCTTCCCCCATGGCCTCCCTGGTCGTTCACCTCTCTGCCTGTCTTCCCTTGCAAGCAAATTTATGTCATTCCTCTGTTGGCCAGAAGGGGTCACTGCTTCCATATGCCCCTAAACTTCCCGGGTAACAGGCTCCTCTCCGCCCCACTTCCAGCGGTGCAGCGGGCCGTCCTCCACACCCCACCCACCAAAGCCTGTGTCACCTTCAGAGAGACTCGCTGCTGAGTTCCAGCAAGCGAGGATGACGGACAAGGCTGCATGCCAGCAATGCTCTCATCGTGTAAGCCAACCAACTGCCCTTTGCTGGGCAGCGGTCAAGGTCTGCAGATGGAGCTTGGCCATTGTTACAGCTATTTAAAATCATGTTTAAATAATATGATGTGATCATCTCTAATGCCATTGTGATCACCACTTAACACAGGCGGGGGAGATGAGGCAAGCTCAGCCTCTTTCATACACCTTTGACATTCTAAGGAGAGCCAAAACTAAGACAGGTTGGAATCAGCTTCTTTTCTTCTGCTGGAGGGACAGGTCTGGGTTAGGGTGTGTAAATTACCAGCAAGCAGTCAACAGTCTCCACTTCTGGCCTGTTGAAGGCATAACTCATGGAGCCCAGTTCTCTCCCCCAGGAGGCCAGGGGCAGACCCACATCTGGAGTCTGCAGGAACACAGAACTTCTGGAGTCACTGCTGTTTAGTCATGCTAGAATTTAAAATGCCTAGATCAGCCTTTCTGGACTGAAAAAATCACGGAAAAGTGGTTCTCAAATCATGAATCTGGGCCTAAAGCATGGGGCAAGTACATCCTAATCTGTGCAGAACACACTGAGAGCTATTGAGGTATTGGAGTTAACTGTGTAAAGCCGTGATAAATCACATCCCATTTTATATGAGATTCAGGTATTGATGATAGGATGATAAGTGCCAAAAGACTCTACAAAAATTTGGAAAACAACAGAATAATCAAAGAAATCATATGTACTAATGTATTCTATCTGCAAATTGAGGAACGACAGTCATTATCCCATTAACCTGTAGAACAGACTCCTCGGTTCAGCGTATAGAACCCAAGTCAGTTCAGTGCAGAAACTAGGAACTACAGCATCGGGGAAAGAGCCCGGAATTTGAAGTCAGGATATAGGATCCTGGTCCAAGCCCTGATAGGAATAACACATGACCTTGGACAAGATGCTTAATGTCTGAGCATCAGTTTCCTCAACTGTAAAACAAGGATCATAATGTCTGCTCTGCTTGGCTACTGTGAAAATTAAGAGCAACAACAGAAGCAAACATGCTAAGTCCTGAATCCCTGCTTCTTGGACCTGGCTGAGATCGGGAAGTAGTAATCCTGAGCTGAAGCAGAGAAGATGTGTCATCTCCCAATGCAAACGAGAAAACCCAGTGAGCACCAAGGCTGACCGGGACACTGGTACTGTCCATTTTCTCCAGAGGGAAGTTGGGGCTATTCAGAGAGAGTCTCATCCATCTCCCATCTTTGCACTTCTTTGTATTTTTCTTCCTCCACTCTCGGTTCCCTCCTCCATCCTCTAAAGACAGAAGAGTCTCCAGTTAGTACCAGGTCAGTATATGCTCATCTGGGCAAGTGGGAGCCAGGACATGTACCTGGGCTGGGATCTGGAATAATGGTGGAGTGCACAGTAGAGGGAAAGGGCTTGCCCATGGCTACACAGCACAGAACTGATGGGGACCAAAAGGACACTTTTCCGGGAGCAAAGCTAGAGTTGAGAACAAAATAGCAAGTCAGATGATGTTTCAGTCTGAGGGGACAGGCAGAGAACCTGGTGAAAGGCATGGGCTGGGCTAGCAGCCAGTGCTGGTGAGAAGCAGAGGGCAGGCTCAGATAGGTGGGTAGGGAGAGCTGAATGCAGGGGGAGCCCTTCAGGGATGGTGTAGCAACCCAGGGTTCCAGGTATGAACAGCAATGGATGGGAGCAGGTACCAGAATCTCGGCGAGAGCAGATGCAGAAGAGGACAGCTTAGGCAGAAAGGCGTGGACAACCCCAGTACCTGCAAGGAGGGACCTAGGGAAACCATGACCCCAGTTCCCTCTCCTCTTGCTTTCTGATCTCCAGTCATGCTTTCCACTGGTCTACCCCAACTGAAGCCAGAAAGCAAAGCAGCCCCTTGAACATCTCTATGAAAGTCAGCCGGCCAGGCATGGTGGCTCACGCCTGTAATCCCAGCACTTTGGGAGGCCAAGGCGGGTGGATTACCTGAGGTCAGGAGTTCGAGACCAGCTGACCAACATGATGAAACCCTATCTATAATAAAAAAACAAAAAAATTAGCCAGCGTGGTGGCAGGCACCTATAACCCCAGCTACTCGGGAGGCTGAGGCAGGAGAATCGCTTGAACCTGGGAGGTGGAGGTTGTGGTGAGCTAAGATGGCACCACTCCATCCTGGGTGACAGAGCGAGACTCCATTTCCAGAAAGAAAGAAAATCAGCCCCTTGGAGCACAGAGAGAGGTGGAGGAGGGTGAAAGGAGATCTGGGGAAGTAGCCAAAACACCAGCACTGCCAGGAACTGGGAGAATGCCAAGAGACAACAAGCAGGTTTGGGGGCGCTGGGGGTGAGGATCCAAGAGAATCACAAATGCCCAGAAAATAGAAAAAGAAAGCTTTGTCGAGAGGTAGAAGGATCCTATGAACAACGCATTTCCAGCCTCCCTTACGACGAGGGAGACACAGAGCATATGGACCACCTTGGGCCACTGGCATGTGAGGAGAAACTTTTCTGGGCTTCTGTAATAGATTTTACTACCAGACACAATGAAATGTGGGGACAGAATGGCCATTGGATATGGCTGTGTGCAGTCAAGATGTTTGGAGCAATGGCAACCCCTTTGCAACCATGAGGAAACCAGTGTCACGCTGAGAATGGCAGAGTTTTATAAAGATGAAAGAATCTGAGTCGATGATAAAATCACTGGATCATTACATCAGCTCTGGAACCACCTTGACTCCAGGCTTGTTAGGGGAGAAAATAAATATCCTTGTCATTTAGGCTACTGGCAGCTGGCTCTTCTGAAATGCAGTTCCAAGTATCTTGGCTTAAATGGATTATCCCAGGACCCAGCAGAATGCCTGACTCATAGTAGATGTTCAATAAATATTTATTAATGAATTAATAAAGTAATGATTGGATGGATCCGTAACACGTCAGTGAACACCAGGTGTCATGGAACCCTTTCTCTCCACCTCTGCTGATAGAGAGCTCAGAGAAACCTCATCTTCCTGTGGGAGGAGAAGGTCGGCAGCTCCTGAGCGCCTTCGAGGACGAGCACAGGAAGGCCATGCTGCTACACACGTACAGATGACTCATAAAGACGTATTTTTACCCCCTTCAAATGGTGATGTTCCTGTAAGAAAGAATTTAATAACCCGCTGTGCCTGTGCGGAGAGAAAACTCATTTGTTTAATAGGCAGCAGTTGGGCTTTGTCATGTTCATTTAGTTTTTAATGACACACAGTTGTGCCAATATTGATTTTAGCTTATAGGGACTCAAAAAATTTACTGTCTAGATGGATCCAAGATGCAACCATTTCATTTTGCCTGTGTCGAAGGCACACAGTCCCCAGCCCTGGCCGGAGAGGGGCTCGGGAGCGCGGGTGGAGAACCGAGAACTCCTTGCCATCTCCGCCCCTCCTTTCTGCTTCCTTCGTACCTTGCCTCTTGCCCTCATCAGATGGGAGTGAGGCGGCTGCTGTGGGAGGTGATGTGTTTTTCGTCTTGGAAAGCAGAACAGGACTGTATCAAGGAAACGAGAATTAATTTTCTGGGCACACTTTCAGCAATGAGTGTGTGTGTGTGTGTGTGTGCAGGCCTGTGTGCCCACTCAATAGCAAGCCCAAAGCATGCATCCCAGAACAGGAACGGGGCCCTGCCGGTTATTCTGAGTGACTTCAAATACCATTTGGACCCACCAGGCTGGAGCACCCCTCCTTCACATTACTTACGATTTTGTTTTGGTTTTTATTTTTAACTAGGGAACGTATACAAACAGCAAAAGGGATTACCGAGACGAGCCGAACCTACTCTCTGTTTTCTAAACAGTCAATTTAAGCATAAATTCATACAGCAGGCCCTTCGTATTTCTGGGTTGGACATTTGTCATCTTAACTGTGTGTAGTTTCAATTATTCAAGAACAGCACTGAAGAATTGACTGGAATAATAATAGTCAACATTTATTCAGCACATACCAGGTGCCAGGTGAATAGGATATGCCCAACTTAAAGGAATTACCTCGTTTCGTCTCTGCATCACACCTTGAAAGTAGGTAAGTGGCTATTTTAATCTTCAGTTTAAAGGAAATCTCTGCTTGGAGAGGTAAAATAACTGGTCCAAGGTCCCAGGGAGAGTAAATGACCCCAAACCTGTGAGCATCGTTGGTTTCTGCATTTTCAGTCGCGTGGAGTTCACGTCTTAAGGGAATGCTGGAGACTGGTGTCTGGAGTGCACCCCTTTTCTGGTGAGTCAGCTTTGCTGACCAGGCACTGTCTGCATCTGGGGATGAGTGCGTGCCAGGCAGGGACGTAGCTCCACGTCCAGGCCATGGTCACATGTGTAACATTTATTTCTCCGCTGCAGTTTGACACAGGCAGACTTTCCCCAGGGAGCCAGGGGACATTTGCTCAGTGGCTGCCTTTCCTAACCCTGTGTTGCCATTAAAATAAGGCTGGCGTTAGGGGGAAAAGACATAGCTCTGTAGACAGCACTTTATGGTAACGATTCATATTAAATCTAATCTCATGTCATTGGCCCATTTAATCTATTTATGTAAGTTTTAGCGAGTGCTTTGTTCATGATGGGAAAGTCATTGAGGATTGATTCTTTGATTCATGGGATTTGAAAGGACCTATAAATCATCCATATAAGTCCAGTCCCCAGAGAGGTGAAATGATCCACCCAAGGTCGTGCAATTCAATTCGAAGTTGTGGCCTTTCCTAGGAAAGAGAGGCACTGGGACCCTCAGCAGGAAAGCAGCCCCCGCCAGAACCTTGGTCCTATTGGGTATTGGTTTTCACCTACACCATTTCCCCTTCGAGTGCCACTTCCAGGCGAGTGCTCCCAGGCTTATTAACCAGAGCCCCTGACACCCACAACTACTGCTTCCATTGCTCGTCTTACGAATGCCCAGATCCTCAGCACGGCATGCAAGTGTGGCCCTGTAGGGTCTGGGCCCCGTGTCCCTCTCTGGCCTCTCCATGTTCCCCACTCTGCAACTTCGCTGGCCTTCTTTCAGCATCGCCTTCCTGCCCCAGGACCTTTGCTCGTGCCAGAATACTCTTCCTCTCACCTTCTGTGGAATTCCTGTTTTTCCTTCAGATCTCAATCACCACCCCTTCCTCAGGGCACCCTCCCCAACCTCTCTGGACCAATGCACTCTCCTAGTTCTACAGAGCTCTTCAATGTTGCTATGACTTTGAGTACAATTTTATGTGGGAGAGCTTAATCTCTATCTTCCCATGTGGACCATATATTCTTTGAGAGCACGGTCCAGTCACCTATTGCTGTGTAGCAAATGACCCCCACGCTCAATGGTTTAAAACAACCATTGTATTTTGCTCATGATTTTGTGGGGCAGGGATTTGCGAAAGGCTCAGCTGGGCACTTGGATCTCCTACACAGTTGCAGTCAGATGTCAGCCAGGCTGTGGTCATCTGAAGGCACGACTTCCAAGATGGCGCACTTGCTGGCCTGGAAGTCATTGCTGTCAGCCAGGAGCCTGGGTGACCAGAGCATGTACATGTGACCTCCCCAGCATGGCAGTCTCAGGTACTCAAACTTCTTACAGCCCCCGAAGTGAGCTTCACGGCTTCTTCTAATCTGACTTTGGAAGTCACACAGCATCACATGACTTCAGCTGCCTTCTACTAGTCATAAACGAGTCACTAAGGCAGGCTCAGTTTCCAAGAGAAGGCCACAGACACCTCCCTTGATGCGAGAGTGGCAAGATCGCATTGCAAAGCATCTGTGGGATGGGAAATATTTTTGCAGTCATCTTTGGCAAATGCAATCTGCTACACAGCAGGAAGAATGCCATCCTTCCTTCTTGCATTGAATCCCTAGTACCCAGCACAAAAATTCAAAAACGATTGGATAAATAAGTAGGTAGATGGATAGATGAATAAACATACACAGGTACATAGAATCAGGAAGAAAAAGTAGGAAGGAGGGAAGGAAGAAGGAAGGAAGGAAGGAAGGAAGGAAAAAAGGGAGGAAAGAAGGGAGAGAGAGGAAAGAAGGGAGAGAGAGGAAGGGAGAGAGAGGAAGGACAGAAGGAAGGAAGAAGGGAAGGAGGGAGAGAGAAAGGAGAGAGGAAGGAAGAAAATGAGAGAGCAAGGAAGGAAGGAAGAAGGGAGGAGGAAGGAGGGAAAGGAGACAGGGAAGGGGGAAGGGAGGGAGAAAGGAAGGAAGAAAGAGAAAGAAGGAAGAAAAGAGGAGGCTCTTCTGCCCTCCCTACCCAACACATTCTGGTACAATTCCTTGCCCGTTTGTAGGTGTGAACTCAGAAAGAGAACCTCATTTAATATCAGTCATAGAAAAGCAAAAAGAGGAAAACAAATCTGCTGTTAAAAAAAACTACAACAACAAGCCAGTCGGGCACACAGCACCTTTGAAAGTCCAAAAGAGCCAGACTTGAATTATTTAAGCATCCTGATTTTGCGCCCGTCACAGGAGAGAGGTGCCGTGTTTTATGCTGTGCCAGGCAGCCAGGGGCACTCGGGGCAGAGACGACGTCTATGTTCCTAAAGCTGATGATTCAATAACATGGTCTTCTTTGATTTACTCCCCTTGGTGGGTGGCAGGTTAATAAAACTTCAGTCAACTCGGTAATTGCCCTCCCTGGTTCTCATGACAGGGTAGAGCACACGCAGGAATCTCAAATTGCAATCCAGTCCAGGCAGCACCTCACCTGGAGAGAGAGAGATCTGCCTCTCCCAGGCCTGCATCGTCATCCCCAGTGCTTCCAGAGGCCCTGACACCATTAGCCATGGTGTGGCCAGTAGGGATAGATCCAGCCAGCCTCACTGCTCAGCCCAGCCGGCACAGCCCCTCCCCTGGCCAGGCCTCCGGCAGGCACAGTACTCGGTTGACCAGGAGCGCAAGGCACGGTGAGCCCACAGAGGCTGCTTGTCAGATGGGTTGGGAACACTACAGGCCTACACCGGAAGGACCCACGTGCCTCTGTGCCCCTAACTGTTAGCGACCCCCACCAGCCCCTGAGTCCATCAGCCCTGGCACTGTACCAAATGACCATTTACAGAAAACCACCCTGAGTCCATTAACCACAGTGGAACTCAGCTGTGATTCCTTGGGATTCCCAACAGGCAGGAATATTCAGGATTATCAACAGCTGAGTGTTATTCTTTAAAAAGGTCCCCAGTCTGGAGAAGGGGATACAGGTACACCTCATTTCATTATTCTTTGCTTGATAGAGCTTCACAGATAACTGCGTTTTTTACAAATTGAAGGTTTGTGGCAACTCTGCGTCAGGCACGTCTCTCGGCACCACTTTTCAACAGCGTGTGCTCACTTTGTGTCTCTTGTGACATTTTGGTAGTTCTAACAATATTTCAAGCTTTTTCATTATTATCATATCAGGCCAGGTGCAGTGGCTCACACCTATAATCCCAGCACTTTGGGAGGCTGAGGTGGGCAGATGGATCGCTTGAGGTCAGGAGTTTAAGACCAGCCTGGCCAACATGGTGAAGCCCCATGTCTACTAAAAATACAAAAATTAGCCGGGCATGGTGTCACATGCCCGTAATCCCAGCTACTTGGGAGGCTGAGGCAAGAGAATTGCTCGAACCTGGGAGGCAGATATTAAAAAAAAACGTAACCCTCCCACTCAAGCCCGGCCGGGGTGAAAGAAAAAACTTTTAAAAAAAAAAAAAAAAAAAAAATAGAGATGATTATTATTATATCAGCTATGGTGATCTGTGATCAGTGATCTTCGATGTTACTATTGTAATTGTTTTGGGACATCACAAACAGATGTGTTGTCACCAAGATAAGACAAAGAACTTAATCTATAAATGCTGCGTGCGTTCTGACTGCTCCACCAACCTGCCCTTCCTCTGTCTCTCTTTCTCTCTCTCTCTCCTTGGGCCTCTCTATTTTCTGAGACACAGCAATATTGAAATGAGATCAATTAATAACCCTACAATGGCCTCCAAGTGTTCGAGTGAAAGGAAAAGTCGTACCTCCCCCCCTTTAAATCAACAGCTAGAAATGATTAAACTTAGTGAGAAAGGCAGGTGGAAAGCTGAGATCAGCCGAAAGCTAGGCCTCTTGTGCAAATAGTTAGCTAACCTGCAAATGCAAACGAAAAGTTCTTGAAGAAAATTGAAAGTGCTACTCCAGTGAACACAAGAATGATAAGAAAGCGAAACAGCCTTATTGCTGATAAGAAGAAAGTTTTCATGGTCTGGATGGAAGATCAAACCAGCCACAATATTCCCTTAAGCCAAAGCCTAATCCAGAGCAAGACCTTGACTCTCCTCAATTTTATGGAGGCTGAGAGGGGCAAGGAAGCAGTAGAAGAAAAGTTGGAAGCTAGCAGAGGTTGGTTCATGAGGTTTAAGGAAGAAAAAAAGCCAGCTGAGCACAGTGGCTCATGCCTGTAATCACAGCAGTTTGAGAGGACAAGGAGGGTGGATCACGAGGTCAGGAGTTCAAGACCAGCCTGACTAACATGGCGAAACTCCATCTCTACTAAAAATACAAAAATAAAAATAAAAATAAAGTAGCCAGGCATGGTGTGCACGCCTATAATCCCAGCTACTCAGGAGGCTGAGGCAGGAGAATCGATTAAACTCAGGAAGCGGAGGTTGCAGTGAGCCAAGATCACACCACTGCACTCCAGTGTGGGTGACAGAGTGAGACTCCATCCAAAAAAAAAAAAAAAAAAGCCATCTCCATAACCTAAAAGTGCAAGGTGAAGCAGCAAGTGCTGATGGAGAAGTGGCAGCAAATTATCTGGAAGATCTAGCTGCACAATTGATGAAGGTGGCTGTGCTAAACAACAGACTTTCAAGGTAGACAAAAGAGCCTTCTATTGGAAGAAGACGCCATCTAGGCCTTTCATAGCTAGAGAGGAGAAGTCAGTGCCTGGCTTCAAAGCATCAAAGGATGGCTGACTCTCTTGTTAGAGGCAAATGCAGCTGGTGACTTTAAGTTGAAGCCAACGCTCTGTGTCATTCTGAAAATTCTAGGGTCTCTAAGAATTATGCTAAATCCACTCTTCCTGTGTTTCATAAATAAAATAAGAAAGCCTAGATGACAGCACATCTGTTTATAGTATAGATTACTGAATATTTTAAGCCCACTGTTGAGACGTGTTGCTCAGAAAAAAATATTCTTTTCAAAATAGTAGTGCTCATTAGTAATGCACCTGGTTACCCAAGAGTGCTGATGGAGATGTACAAGGAGATTCATGTTGTTTCATGACTGCTAACACAACATCCATTCTACAGCCCATGGACCAAGGAGTAATATTGATGTTTAAGTCTTATTATTGAAGAAATATATTTTACAAGGTGCCATTGATCATGGTAGATCTTCTGACGGATATGGGCAGAGTTCATTGAAAACCTTCTGGAAAGGATTTTTTTATCATTCTATTAATAGATACCATTAAGAACATTCATGATTTCTGGGAGGAGGTAAGACTATCAACATTAACAGGAATTTGGAAGAAGTTGATTCCAACCCTCGTGGATAACTTTGAGGAGGTCAAGACTTCGGTGAAGGAACTCACTACAGATGGGTGGAAATAGCAAGAGAACTAGGATTAGAAGTGGAGCCTGAAGAGGTAACTGAATTGCTGCAGTCTCAGATCAGATTCAAACAGATGAGGAGCTGCTTCTTATGGATGAGCAAGAAAAGTGGCTTCTTGAGGTGGAATCTACACCTGGTGAAGATGCTGCAAGCATTCTTGAAATGACAATAAAGAATTTACAGTATTACATAAACTTAGTTGATAAAGCAGCAGCCGAATTTGAGACGATTTGGAATTAGACTCCAACATTGAAAAAAATCTCTACTATGCATAAAATGCCATCAAACGGTATCACATACTGCAGAGAAATCTTTCATGAAAAGAAAAGTCCAACAGCAAACTTCATTGCTGTCTTATTTTAAGAAATTGCCGGCCGGGCGTGGTGGCTCATGCCTGTAATCCCAGCACTTTGGGAGGCCGAGGCGGGTGGATCACCTGAGGTTGGGAGTTCGAGATCAAACTGACCAACATGGAGAAACCCCGTCTCTACTAAAAATACAAAATTAGCCGGGCGTGGTGGCGTATGCCTGTAATCCCAGCTACTAGGGAGGCTGAGGCAGGAGAATTGCTTGAACCTGGGAGGCGGAGGTTGTGGTGAGCCAAGATCGTGCCATTGCACTCCAGCCTGGGCAACAAGAGCAAAACTCCATCTCAAAAAAAAAAAAAAGAAAAGAAAAGAAATTGCCACAGCCATTCAGCAACTTTCAACAACCACCACTCTGATCAGTCAGCCACCATTCACATCAAGGCAAGCCCTCCACCAGCAAAACGATGATTTGCTGAGGTTCAAATGGTCATGAGCATTTTTTACAGATCACATACTTTTAAATTAAGATATGTACATTTTTGAGACATAATGTTATTGCACACTTAATAGACTGCATTATAGTATAAATGTAACTTTTATAATATATGCACTGGGAAACCAATATATTTGTGTGACTTTTTTACTGCAATATTTGCCTTATTGCAGTGATCTGGAACCAAACCTGCAACACCTTCAAGGGATGCTGTATCTCTAAATAACACACTCTCCTTTCCGGTGTACATCTTACCCTCTTTAATACATAGCATTTAATAAGTAGCTCTTACAACATTTACTATTATTAGGTACTTAAAATATTATTACATCCTTACTATAATGTTATGAGGTACAGAGTATCATTGTTCACTTATAGATGAAGATACTGCAGTTTGGAGAGATTGAATGAGAAGGTGAAGGTACCATGATCGGTAAATGATGGAAGGAGACTGAATGCCAGGTCTGTGATTCCAAAGCTGGATCTCTTCTGTACGTGGAGGTCCCTGCCAAGTGCATTTGCCCTTCCTCTTGGGGACAGCGAGGCTCACTGTTCAAAGTGGGAGACAGATAGTGTGCCCATCTTGCAGCACAGAGGTCTGCTGAGGGCTTCCCTGGCATGGGCGGACCAGGTGCAGGGGTCCATGTGCAAACCCAGCCCAGATTCCACCAGCACTGGGAGGCTCTCAACTCTGTTTCTCAGATGTGACAGGAAGTAGTCATTGACCTTCACAGAGGCTCAGCCTGAGAGGAGAGTGGTCCAGGAGGGGAAGGGCATGCCTGCACAGCCTTCTAGCTTGAGCTTTCAGAATCCACTGGTATCATCTCATACTTGTGGGAGGGGGCTGCCTTGGTGCTGGGGATTGTTCTAGATACTTTGTGAGAATCTGCATCCTCATAAGCACCCTGTGAGGTAAGTATTATCATCGTTATATTTTAGAGATGAGTAAGCTGAGGCATAGAGAGGGTAAGGAACTTGCCCAAGGCCACACAGTGATGAACAGTACAGCTGGGATCTGACACTGTCCCAACCAGCGCCCTACCATCCACTCATCCCTACTGGCGAACATGTGGTTTGGTAAAAGTGGCTTTTTCACCCAGTTTCCAGGGCTGCCATAACAAAAAATCACAGCCTGGGGGGCTGAAAACAACAGACAGGTATTTTTCCATCATTCTAGAGCCTGGACGTCCAAGATGGGGATGTCAATAGGCTCAGTTTCTTCAGAGGCCTCTCTTGTTGGCTTGCAAGTAGCTGCCTTCCCACACGGTCTTTCATCTGTGCACGCAGGTCCCTGGTGTCTCATCATGTGTCCAAATGTCCTTTTCTTATAAGGATACAAGTCAGATTCAATTAGGGCCCCCCAATACCCTCATGTTAACCTAATCACCCCTTTAAAGATCTTATCCCTAAAATAGAATCACATTCTCAGGTCTTTGGGGGCGAGGACTTCAAACCCTATTCGATATGAATTTTGAGAGGACATAATTCATCCCATAACACCTGAGAACTGGAGAGCACCTATGACTAGGGACAGAAATGAAAGGAGAGAAAAAAAAAATTAAAACGTGTGGGGTTGCGTCTCTTCTTTCCAGAAGCTGGAGTGGCTTTTCTTTTTCCTAAAAAAGAGGAGGGTAGGAACAATGGTGGTTATACAAAGGGAGCATGGCAAGATTGGAGTGATGCCAAGGACAAGCTGGCTGCAACAACAAGGCTCAGAGCACCTGCTGGGACAAACAGGGACAAGGTTCACGAGGAAAGAGCCAGGCAGGCACTGAGGCACACTTGGGACAGTGACCGTGGCCAAGGACACCGCTAGGGGCCTCGCGAGCCAAAGATGTGAGTCTCCTAGTGGCTGTCCTTACCCGATCACTCCCCAGTTCCCCATGCCAGTAAGAGGCCACCCAACCCATGCAAGTGAAGGAGCACAACTTACTCCTGCCATGGAGTTCATGGAAAATAGGGTCTGGGGTTTAGATGTCTACAGGCAATCTGCAGATGGAGTGTGGGGCGAAGATAACTTCTCATTATTTGGGTGATGCTGGTAAGAGGGGGAACCGAGGCTGTTTAGTGGGGTCTATCTCTCAGGTTCCAGGCAGGGGCATAATGTTTAGTCAATGAGTTATTCTCAAAAAGCGGACCTAGACACTTCCGGCAAGGGGAATTTCCACACAAAGACAGCAGTTTTAAGCCCTCCTGTGTCTGTACTGTTTGCCACAAAAGGAGGAAAAACTAACCAAGAAACAAAACAGGTTATACATCTTTAAAACTAACAAGGAGATGGGCTCCTCTGAAGCCGGATTTCTCTCTGGGCACAGGAGGATGCTGGGGAATTCCCTGCAACCCCTGCCCCTTTGATTCCAGCCACCGCACTGCTTGACGAGGATCAGTGAAAGAAGGATTGCATTTTTCTATGCCCTGAATTGGAAGCAAACTGCATGTGGAAATCAAGAAATCAATTTCCAACCTTAGAGACTTCCTGGGAGACCATCCTTCCCCCCTAGAAAGGAAAAATGAAGGGGAGAGTGGAAATGCTGAGCCTTCAGCATGACCTTGGCCTTGAGGGAAGGCCAGCGGTTGGTAATCAACTCTTCTCACCTGTCAAATTCCAGAGAGCCACAGGAGCCTCAGGGAGGGGAGACGTCATGCCAAAGACCCCGCAAGCCCAGTGTGCGGTGTGTGCATGCACAAATGTGTGGTTGTGTATACATGTGGTGTGTGTGCATGCATGTGTGTGGTTGTGTGCGCATGTGTGTGTTTGTATATGCATGTGTGTGTGGTTGTGTGTACATGCATGTGTTGGAGGTGTGTGCATATGTATTATTTTATGTACACATGTGTGTGGTTGTGTGTTCGTGTATGTGTTTGGTTATATGTACATCTGGTTCTACATACATGCATGTTTGTGTGGTTGTGTATGCATGGTTGTAGGTGTGGTTGTATGTGCATGGCTGTGTGGTTGTGTGTGCATGCACATGTCTATGGTGGTGTGTACATGTATGCATGTGGTTGTGTGTGCACACATGTGTGGTAGCATATGCATGAGCATATCATGGGTGTGTGTGCATGCATGTGTGTGGTTGTGTGTGCATACATGTGTTTGATTGTATATGTATGCACATGTGGTTATGTGTACATTCATGTGTTGGAGGTGTGTGTGCATGTGTTATATGTACACACATGCATATGGTTGTGTTTGCATGCATGTTTTGTTGTACGTACATCTGGTTCTATATACATGCATGTATGTGTGGTTGTGTATGCATGGGTGTATGTGTGGTTGGATGTGCATGGCTGGTGTGTGATTGTGTGTGAATGCACATATGTATGGTTGTGTTTACATGTATGCATGTGCTTGTGTGTGCACGTGTGTGGTTGCATATGCATGAGTGTATGATAGGTGTGTGTGTGCATGTGTGTCTGGTTGTGTGTGTATGCATGTTATTGGTTGTGTGTACATCCATGCATGTCTGGTTCTATATACATGCATGTATGTGCAGTAGTGTATGCATGGGTGTATGTGTAGTTATATGTGCATAAATGATATATGGTTGTGTGCATGTATGCATGTGGTTGTGTGTGTGCACATGTGTGGTTGTGTATGCATGAGTGTATCATGGGTGTGGATGTGCATGCAATTGTGGGGGTGGGAAGATGAGGGTCATGCTAGAGAACCCCAAGACTTGAAGCTCCCCCAGAGAGTTGAGAGCAGGTCTTAGAGGCCTAGTTGTACTCTAACCACTGGTGGCCCTATGATGTCAGCTCCAGGGCCTATGGGACACCATCCCAGGACAGGTTTCCTGGAAGCAGAGTCTGACAGAGGGATTCCTGGGCACGTGGTTTATGAAGGGAATGACATCAGGAGAAATTTGTAAGGGAAAGAGGGAAGTGGGCTAGGGCAGGAGGGAAGTTAGGCAAAGATGGTTTGAGGGAAGTGTAGCCTCAGCCTGGCCTCATGGGGAGCTCTAGGATGTGCATTGCACCACAAATATTATCTGCCCCATGTGTCATCAAAACTTAGCCAACACATCACCTTCACCCCATGCAGACCAACCCTCCAGGCTCTGGATAGCAGGTCTCATAGATGGAGAGAAACCAGGAAGGAAAGGTGTGGGCTGGGCTGTGGACACTTGCACGAGGCAGAGCAGCGTAGGATGTGAAGACTTCATGTCTGCCAGCCTCTCTTACTCTCAGGGCCCTCCCCTCAGCTGGCACCAGGGACTGGGCATGTCTGGGCAGAGTAGGGCCTGAAAGTCCAGCGCTGGGGTAGCAGAGTCCTCCCGACCCTCCACCTCCATGTGCGTGTGTGGTCGTGTGTACATTCATGTGTCAGAGGTGTGTGTGCATCTGTTATTATATGTACACACATGCATGCAGTTGTGTGTGCATGCATGTTTTGTTGTATGTACATCTGTATGTGTGGTTGTGTATGCATGGGTATATATATGGTTGGATGTGCATGGCTGGTGTGTGATTAGAGGTAGGAGAGACCATTGGAGGCCAGCTGGTCTCATGCATCTGGAGCCAGGTCTGACAGCACAGCAGGTGCTGAACGAGACATAAAGAAGACAAAGTCCTGCTCCTCGGGGCTCCCGTCGAGCCCAGCAAGCAGCTCTGGCATCAGACACTCACTGAGACGCAGGTGAAATCTCTGCCAGGTGGGCCCTGTGGTGTTCTTCTTTCCACAAACTCCATGTGGAGAGAGAGGGCAGCCGGGCCCACTGCTCCAGCCCCTGGGCCAATGTAGGCAGGCCACCGATGGAGCTGGCAGCCTGGAGCTTAGAAACCCCACCCCTCACCTTTATCCTTAGCTTTCCTCCCCCAGACACCACAGCTCCCTCTTCCCACCACCTCATGGACTTCCCTGGAACCCTGAGCACTAGAAAGGAGGCAAGCGTTATACCCACTCCCTCCCCAGGACAGGTGGGAAGCAGGGACCTCGAGGTGAAAGGATAACCAGCCAGAAACTCACCATCTTACTCCATTCAAGCTGCTGTAACAAAATGCCATAAACTGAGTGGCTTATAAACAGCAGAAATCTGTTGCTCACAATTCTGGAGGCTGGGAAGTCCAAGGTCAAGGCACTGGCAGAGTTGGTGTCTGGTGAGGACCACTTCCTAGTTCATAGATGATGCCTTCTTGCTGTGTCATCACATAGTAAAAGGGATGAGGGAGGTCTGTCTTTGGGGTCTCTTTTATAAAGACACTCATCTCATTCATCAGGCTCCACCCTCATGACCTAACCACTTCCCAAAGGCACTGACTTCAAATACGGTCACACTGGGGATTAGGTTTCGACATAGGAATTTTGGGAGGACACACATTCAGTGTATGTCACTCATGAAGGACGATCTTGTAGATGATCCTCCACCAAGGACATAATAAGAGAATTAAACCGCAAGAGGAAGACATGCAAGGGGAGAACTTCCAACGAGCTATGGAATCAAACAGGGAAGACTGCGAATTTTACCTCCCACCCCTCACCAGCTGCCTAATGCAAGCAATGACTGTGCCTAAATCTTTGTATCCTCCATGGTGGGATGGGGGTAAAATGCAGAGTGATCACTAGGCCTGGAAGCAGAGGTAAATATCCAATAAAGAGATTATTGATATTGCAGTGGTTGGCAACATCATAATCTCTCTTCCAAACACCATGGCCACCCCATAGTACACACCTTCCAGGCTTGTCAAGAAGATTAAATAATGAACCTTTATTGCATGCTCCCCAAGTGTCAGACACTGTTCTGAGTGCTTTATGCACACAATACAAGTTAGTTATTCAACTAATAAGTGTTGGGATTGAATGTGGTCATATCCATCAGGCACAAAACCAATATTCCACAAATTGTAACTTGGTGATGGTGGTTGTCATGGAACACTAGAACAGATGAGTTAAAGATTACACGATCAAGGGACATCCTGGAAGTAGAGGTTTTCATCCTACCAAAAGTCATCAGCTACAAGAGATATACCTTGTTCGTTTGGTCTAAGGGCACGTAATTCTGACAGGATCATCTGAGCAGAATTTCGGTCCTTTTGGGAGGGGTGTGTGTGTGTGTGTGTGCTCCTGGATCTATTGTATTTCCGTCGATGAAGAGTCAGACAAAACTTGCACCAGTTAGCAAGCATGATCTTTCCCTGGCTTATGCTTTGCTGCTGTTTTCAAGATGCGATCTGGCCCCAGCCAAAGCAGGGAGACAGACGCCTCGTCGCAGGACTGAGAGCTGCGCGGTACTCACGGCCCTTTGTATCCCCCGGTTTCACAAAGTACAAAAATAGGAGGCAAGCTCGAGACAGCTCAGATGCCTGGCTCAGACAATCGCAGTCAGGAGAGAGGAGAGGAGGAGGGGGGGCGAAACACAAGGAAAAGAGAAAGAGAGGAAAAGCAGCCACTTAAGGTCAAAGCACTGAGAATAACATGAAAATGCTGCCAACCGAGTGGAATCAAGACGCCTTCGAGGTTGGAAATGTGACAACCGAGCTGTTGTTGCCTCTGGGCTGGTGTCACCATTGTAGTCTCACAGGAGACTGGGATGCTAGATAGAGACTTGTTGGCGGGGGCGAGGTAGGTAGGCTGGACTCAGCTCTCAGACAGGGGTGTGCCAGGGTCCTCCTAAGGAGGGCTGGGCGACTGCCCGTCATGGCCTCATAACCACGAACAAAGAAGGCAAGCCCGGCCTCCGCAATTCTTGAAGGCTGATGAAATAGAGCTTTGATGGATGGCATTTGATCGGACAGCATGCAAATGTATGCAAACAAGGCCTAGGAGAACCCGGTGGTGCTTTTCTTTATTTGTTTATTTGAGTTGAGACAGGAGAGATACATGTTCATTGTAAACAAATCGGAAAATTACAGATATGCACAACGAAAGAAGTCAAAATCCTTTGTTAGCCCACTACTCAGGAAACAAATTTTTAAAAAAAGCAGAAAAACTATTGCTAACATTTTGGTGTACAGTCATTCTTCCAGACAATTTTTGGCCCATATATCTATAGTTGGGAAATTTTTTTCTAACCAAAATAGGTTCTTACTTCACATACTGTTTTGCAACCTGCTTTTTTTGCATTGAAAATATATCATAAATGCACATATGGCACTGTAATTTATTTAACAAACTCCCCATTGTTGGAAATCTAGATCGTATTCCGCTTTCTTAGGCAAGGTTAGAAGACCCCACACTCAATTGCAAGAGGCAGATGGAGTAGAACAAGATGTAAGGGAACCCTGCCCTCCAGGGAAGTGTGTGTGTGGTGGGGATGGGGATGGGTAGAAGCAGCTCAGACCATAGGGCTTTGGAAGCCAAATTAATTTTATTGTCTCCAGAGCCGGGGGAAAAAATTGCTGCCCAAATATCAGGCCTGAAGACCAGAAGCAAGTGACATAGAGCCCTCGTAGCCACCCTTGTAAATAACTCTCCAGGAGTCCCAGCCAGCTGCGAGTGTGGCTCGACAGCTTCCCAGGGAGAAAGAGAAAGAAGACGCATCCCAATAATTCACCATCTCATCTTTTTGCATCATGAATTTGGCAGCCCCAGCACATGGACCCGTGTTTCAGCTATTGTAAGGAAGGACAAAAAGAAGGAGTGATCACCTCAGTCTAATGGGAAGATACAGTTAAAGAACAAAGAATATACCCACTGCAATATGAACTAGATGTTCCATGCAAACTGGGCCCCTAAGTGTGAAAAGGTGTGGGGTAAGAGAGCCATTCAATTAACTTTAGTTAAATACCTACTATGCCTCCTACGTGCCACCTCTGTGTAGGCCCCTTTGTTTGGAGTATCTTGTTTAATCCTCAAAACACTCTTCTGAGAAAGCCACCCTTCTGCCACTGGGGTCACTGAGGACCAGAGAGAGGCCTTGACTTGCCCAGGGTCACATGAGTCATTCAATGGCGGAGCTCAGGGTGCAGCTCCTCCAAGACCCCGGAGAGGCCCCATGTGAATAAATCGTCTGCAAAGGGTGGGCTGTATGAGGAAAAGCTGCTGGGAGGCAGTGACTTTGGAGACCAGCTTTGCAGAAAGGAAGGGGCATGGGAGAGGGGAGACAGGGAAGACTGTAGGAGAAGGGGGAAGCTGGCGATGCCATGGCCATGAACAGACCGGGTGCAAGGTGAGGGGCCGATCAGGCTGACAGTGGAGGAAGTTCTGAAGATGGAATGAAAAGCATGCAGCCGGGGGCTCGGAAGGAAAAAAGGGCCAAGCTGTCCTGAGAGCCCCAAAGACAGGGGGTCACCAATGGGAAATGAGAGGTGTCTGTGGTGTCTGCCTGCATGGGGGCAACTCAGGACCCGGTGCTCAGAGCAAAGGCAGAGAGGAAGCTGCTCCCGCCATCACCCCTCCAATTGCAGCCTCAGGCCCCAAGTGAAAGCCACTTTGGGCAAGATTTATTAGGCTTCTCCCTTTGCAGTTGAGCTTCATTTATTTTGCTCCATATTTGCTGGTGGCTCTGGAATGGCATTAATGGCCTATTTGGGGTCCATGATCCTCCCGCGTCCTCTCTGAGGCCTGAGGGGCCATCTGGGCTTTTTATTTGCCCAATTGGCTCGCTTTTTAATTACACGGAGTGGCAGAGCAGGGGCTCGGGGCAGCGTGGATGGCTGCAGCCAATATTTATCATGATTGTTAGTATTTTCACTGCTAATAATCCCCGCAAATGAGAAACGGTAATCCAGAGGATTGGGGTTGTTAATTGAGAAATCATGCAGAGAAGCTCCACCCGTCATGTGGGTGGAGCTGAGAAAGGAGGAGGAACTGCAAGCTCGCTCCTCCCATGTCACCTGGGATGAGCCCAGCCCCCTCCTGGCCAGAGGAAGCACTGATCTGTGTCCTGGGAATCCAAGAGAGGTCAAGGATTGTTTTGTTTTTTTTTAATTCTGGAAAATGGATTTGGGAGTACTTAGGGGCTGCAATGGATACCCCAGGGAGGACCATCGGTGAGGAAGTCAGAAGGAGCCACCAAGACTAGTTTGAAATCAGCTCCTTGATCAGCGCCCCCCCGCCCCCCGCCCCTCAAGCTGGAGAAGGCAAGAGAAGAAAAGATCATTCCTGAATCGAGGATACCGGCAGTGGCTCTCCCTCACAGTCGCCACAGTGACCGAGTACCTGCGTGGAGCTTTTCCGGACAGTACTTTGAAAATAGGAACACAGAAATCCTAAAAGCGTTCCTCGCCTTTGACCCAGCCATCCCGCGTCTCAGAATGCATCTTCATGATGCTAGAGATGAGGACAAGGGTGGGCGTGGCAACCAGGATTTGGGGGAAACCTCCAGTCCTCCCCACTCCTAGAGGAAGGTCTGGGGTTGGGTCCAACAGGACAGCTGCTAGCCATATGGGGGTATTTACATTTAAATCAGCTAGCTAAACTCAGCCCCAGTCACACGAGCCCCATTTCAGCTGGTCCACAGCCACTGGGAATGAGGGGCTGTTGTGCCAAACCTCTGTTAACCTCCATAGGGAAGGCACCAGGTTCAAGAGGCCAAACAGGAGACCCAGAGCCAGCAAACAAGACATGGAGTATTATTAGAGGCTTACATACAGGAGAGAGAGTCCAGTAGCAAAGGCTGACAACATATCCACCTTCCCTACAGTACAGTGGCGGCGCGCTGGCCAGGAAAACCCCAACTGCCTGCAAAGGGCATGCAGTCTCTGTAGCATTTCACCTAACACCCTCCCCCTAAATGACCTCCACCTGGCACCTTCATTTATCCCAAAACTCAGGGCCTCAATCTCCTGTACAGCCCATGTTCCACGGGACAAACTGGGGGCTCAGATGTTCCTCACAGATAAAGAACTAATCTTCGAGTTGGCCACGCCAGATTCCCTAGCTCGGGACACACATTTAGATGTGCTTCCACACAGTGTCATTCTAAGAAAATGCTTAAGTTATTGCTGTTAAGTTCATATACCCTACAGGGGCCGCTGCATTGGACGCTGCAGATGTAAACACTTCCATCATCTCAGAAAGTCTTATTGGAAAGCAGGGGTCTGGAGACTGACTGCCAATCCAGCCTCCACTCAGGGATGAGAGGGATTATTTATAAAAATGTAAATGTTGTCATGTCATCACCCCCCTGGAAATCCTTCAGTGCCTTCCCATTGCTCTTAGAATGGGGTCCAAACTCTTCCCACGGGCCCCTCTTGGACCAACCTCTACCTTGTCAGAGTTCAGCAGTGCTGATCTCCAACAGCTTTGGAACATGGAAACCCCAGGGTTTTTGCACTGGCTCTTCCCTGAACCTAGAACCTGCTACCCTCACTTCTCAAGCCTGCTAGCGGGAGGTGGCTGCACATCTGAAAAACAGACCCAGGAGCAAATTGGTTAACCAGACCCCAGCAGGGAGGGGTCTCACATGTCAATCCAGCACTTCCTCAATAGGCCCCCCTAGAGAATGGGGTCTCCTCAGAGGTCTTCTTGTCTTTTTATTCACAAAGAGGGAGGTCCAGACTCTGAATCCAACTTCTGGAGCTTTGATGTGGTGAGTGTAATGAGAGAGAAGGGTCCAGAACTGTGGCTCCATCCTCCCCACCAGCGAATATACCTCTGAATTTCCTGCTTCATGGCAAACACAGGTTGACAAGCTTGGTTTTCAGGGTCATTTTAGCACATCTTCACAGTCATCATTCCAGGCAGCACCGATGAATGTTAGCTATGCTTTTGTTCAGCCTCTCTGGGCTGCAGGCTCCCTCACCCTAGGACACACTGACCTCCCCTCCTCTGTGGTCCTCGGGACTCCCCAGCCACCCTGAGTGATCACTGACCATTCCCAGGGTCATCTGTTTCCCTAAAGAACAAGCTGCCCGAGGACAGGGCCCTGTCCTGTTCCTCTTTGTATCCCAGTCCCAGCTGAGAGTGTGGCATCTAGTAGGTGCTCAATAAATGCTCATCAAATAAAGGAAACGAATAGGGAGCTTCATCTTATTCTGAATCTGAATTAGATGATTCCTGAGAAAACCTTTGAGAAGCTTACAGCTGGGATACTAAAATTGAGTTAAGGTGTCTCTTAATGATCTTAATGGGTATTGTTATTTCAAATTAACTAATTACTGTGATTTTAATGTACTCTGGCAATGTAGGCTCATCATTATCATTATTATTATTTCATAGCTCCTATGAATCCAGCCTTAGATGTCTGTTCAGCAGGTGTCTTATCATCACTGACTGTTTGTATACAAATTTCTAGATTCCACTAAAGGCACCCAGAATTGAGACTAATGTGAATTAATAGCCATCGGACTGCCCTGTTATATTAATGTTATTATTCAAATCCAATGTCAGGAACATCGTTTAAGAGTCACTCTCCAGGGAGTAAAATGAAAACAATCTTATGTAGAGGGGATCAGTGAGGTAAACCATGTAGTGCGTGTAACGTGGTGCGATCCTCGTTCTCTTTTCTCCAAGCATCCAAGCTTGGGTCATCATCAGTGATACCCTCTCCTCCACACTCTGTGGTTAAGGAGCAAGTTCTCCTTGAAGTCTCTCCTTCCTCTCCTTTCTTCCTCATTCTCCCTTCTCATGATTAGGGCAAACCTCCTCCCACCATCCCCATTGCTGTGTCTGTTTGCATCATTGCTAGTTGATTTCCTGCCCAGTTCTCCTTCTGAAAATCATCTTATCTAGCACATCCGGATTTACTTTCCTTAACTCCTCCAATCAGGCCTCAAATCCTCTCTTCAACCTGTTTTCCACTCCCTGCCCACCTCTAGCCGTGCTCTCCTTGTAGGTGTCAGCCCTGGGCTGGGTACTGGAATAACAAATACATGGACTAGCCAAGCCCCAAGCGCACAACCTCCTGGAGTAGACACATGTAAAAATAAAGAATAGAGCACAGCAAGATAAGTGCTGATAGTGGTGGATACAAGGTATAGAGGTGCCCGGAGGAAGGGGCCCACAGGTCTTGGTGGAGAGATGGAAGTCAGGAAAGGCTTCCCAGAGGAGGGGCTGTTTGTGCTGTCAGGAGGATGAGCTGTCATTCAAGTCATGTATTAGGCCATTCTCACGTTGCTATAAAGAAATATCTGAGAATGGGCAATTTATAAGGAAGAAAGGTATAATAGGCTCACAGTTCTGCAGGCTTTATAGGAAACATGGTGCTGGCATTTGCTTGGCTTCTAGGGAGGGCTAAGGAAGCTTACACTCATGGTGGAATGCGAAGGGGGAGCAGGCACATCACGTGGTGAAAGTGGGAGCAAGGGAGAGATAATTAAGAGGGAGATGCCACACACTTTTAAGTGACCAGATCTCACGACAACTCACAATCATGAAGACAGCACCAAACCATGAGGGATCCACCCCTATGATCCAAACACCTCCCATCAGGCTCCACCTCCCACATTGGGAATTACAATTCAATGTGAGATTTGGTAAGAGGGGCCACAGATCCAAACTATATCATTCTGCCCCGGCCCCTCCCAAATCTCATGTTTAAGTCCAAAGTCTCATCTGAGATGAGGGAAGTCCCTTCCACCTGTAAGCCTCTAAAATCAAAGGCAAGTTCTTTATTTCCAAGATACAATGGGGATATAGTCATTGGGTAAATATTCCCATTCCAAAAGTGAGAAATTGGCCAAGAGAAAGGGGATACAGGCCCCATGCAAGTTCAAAACTCAGCAGAGCAGTCATTAAATCTTAAAGCTCCAAAATAATCTTCTTTGACTCCATGTCCCACATCCAAGGCACACTGGTGCAAGCTGGGGGCTCTTAAGGCCTTGAGCAGCTCCACCCCTGTGGCTTTTCAAGGTACAGCCACCCCTGGCTGGTCTCATGGGCTGGGGTTGAGTGCCTGTGGCTTTTCCAGGCACAGGGTATAAGCTGCTAGTGGATCTACTATTCTCAGGTCTGGAGGATGTGGACCACTTCTTACAGTTTCACTAGGCAGTGCCCCATTGGAGACTCTGTGTGGGGGCTTCAACTTCACATTTCCCCTTGGCACTGTCCTAGTAGAAGTTCTCTGTGAGAGCTCTGCCCCTATAGCAGGCTTCTGCCTAGACACCTAGGTTTTTCCATACATCCTCTGAAATCTAAGCAGAGGCTGCCAAGCCTCAACTCTTTTACTCTGTGAACCTGCAGGCTTAACACCATATGGAAACTGCCAAGGCTTATGGTTTTCATTCTCCAGAGCAGTGGCTTGAGCGGTATCTGGGCCCTTTAGAGCCACAACTGGGGCCAGAGCAGCCAGGATGCAGGGAGCAGTATCCTGGGGGCCTGTAGGGCAGTGAGGCCCTAGCCCTGACTCCCAAAACCACTCTTCCCTCCTAAGGTTCTGGGCCTGTGATGGGTGAGGCTACCCCAAAGTTCTCTGAAATGCCTTCAAGGCCTTTTCCCCATTGTCTTGGATATTAGCACTTGGCTCCCTTTTAGTTATGCAAATATCTCTAACAGGTAGTTGCTCCACAGCCTTCTTGAATTCCTCTCCCAAAAAAACATTTTCTTTCTTTGCCATATGACTAGGCAGTAAATTTTCCAAACTTTTATGCTCTGCTTCCCTGTTAAATATAAAATACAACTTTAAGTCATTCCTTTGCTCCTGCATCTGAGCATAGGTTGTTAGAAGCAGCCAAACCACTTCTTGAACACTTTGCTGCTTAGACATTTCTTCTATCAGATACCCTAGGCCATCACTCTCAAGTTCAAACTTCCACAGATGTCTAGGGCATGGACACAACACAGTTGTGTTTTTCACTAAGGTGTAACATGCATGACCTTTTCTCCAGTTCTCAATGAATCCCTCATTTCCATCTGAAATGAGCCTGTTATTCGTCAGCCTGGCCTTCACTGTCCATATTTCTATGATAACTGTGATAGAAATATGGATAGTGAAGACCGGGTTGGTGATGCTTCATCTTGGTAAGTCTCATCTTCCCAGCTCGATGGAAACCCCTTTGCTAAATTTCATCTATCTGAAATGGTCTTCAATGTCCTTCAAATGTCCCCAGGGCTCACATCTCACCTTCTTCAGAGTTGATCAAAGGTCATCCTACACTGAGGCCTTCCCTGACCACACTATTTAAATGAACCTCCCTCTCCCCAATATATACATCCAGCTCTGGCACTCTCTGTCCCTCTTCCTTCATGAAACTATAAACAAATCTTTTCTGTTTTTCTCCCTAGCTCCTATCATCATGTAATATACTATGTATTTTCATTTGCTTATTGTATGACTCTCTCTTCTACAATGTAAGCTCCAGAAGGGCAAGGATTCAAGTCTATTTCATTCAATGTTGCAACTCTGATGCCCACAACAGTGCATAAGGCACCTAGCAGGTACCTAATATGTGATTGTTAATCTAGTGACATGAATGAAGGTAACAAAGTTGTTTTATGTCATTTCCCATAAAAGAGCTTTACAGTGCAGTGCCTCTGCATAGGATCTAACCCAATATTAGCAGTGGTCTCCATGCCCCTTGAAGAACTGGATAAACCAGACCCTTGGTTTCTCTATCCCTGTCATTCAAAGAGCCCTATCTGTGATTGCTGAGAACTCCTGGGGCTTCCTTCTGCACACCTCTTCCTGTGTCTGGGTCCTGCCCCTCTTGGGCTGCCTCAGTCTAATTGATTCTCATCAGATCAGACATGGAAATCTGCAGGTCCTCAAGGGCCTCCACAAAAAATATCCACCTGCACCAAGGAGTTTGTGAGCAGAGAAGGTTGCTGGAATATTGGGGGAAGGCTAGGGGTGGCCGCCTTCCTCAACAGTCCTAGAGGTTTTGGTCTCCTGATGATTTGCTACTGCCCACCCCTCTCTGCTTCCTTCTCTTTCCAGCTGCTGCCACTTTCCTTCCTGGGGCTCAGCAAGTCAGCTCTGCCCACACCAGAGCCTCTGAGGCCTCCTCTTTAACCCTCAAGCAGTTCTAATCAGGGTATTCCTCCAAACCGGAGCTCTTCACTTTCTAAGAGGAATTCCAACATCATTAATTTACAGTGGGTTTGGTTTTTATTTTGTCTCTATTATTTGCATTATACAGAGACAGAAGAAACTGGCCTCAGAGATGATAAGTAAAACACAAGGTTACATAGCTCATCAAAAGCAGCTTCCCTAGCTACAAAGAATAAATCAAAGAAAACCCACCCCTGTACCCATACCAGCTATCTGCCTTCTCCCCGCCTCCCTCCCAGGCAAACTGCTTCAAAGGGATGACTTTGCCTACCCTTTCTTTTTCCTCACCTCCCACTCACATGCCTCCAACCATCCAACCTGGCTTCAGTCCAATCACTCCCAAGAAAAAGCTCCCACGGATGTCAAGAGTGACTTCTTGGTGCTGTATCCCATGGGGATTTCTCAGGTTCAAAACACTAGTCTTTTCAGCAATTTGACACTTTCAGTGATAAAACCTTGTGCAACCCCCACTCCATCCTCTCTCAGTGAACTCCAGTGCATCTTTCACTCTCTGCTCAAGTGTCACTTCCTCAGGGAAGCCCTCCCTGACTTCCCAGGGTAGGTCAAGTTCTATTGTATATGCTCTCATATCTCCTATGCCCAGCAGTATCCGGCATGGAGTAGGTACTCAATGAACACCTGTTAAATGAATGGAGTGAATGAATGGATCTGTGTTTACTTCTTTCAGAGCCTTACAGTTTCACATTCATTAGCACATGTCTCCCCCACTAGGCGGTAGATGCCCAGAGAACAGGATCCATGCCTGGTTTTCCCCGTATCATATTTCTGGCACCCACCCCAGGGCCCAACGCATGAAGGAATCTCCCCCATATGTGCCACACGGAAGAGCTGGGATTCACACCCCGGTTGCCGGTTCCAAGGCCTCTGCACTCAGCAACTACTAGTTGATTGACTGACAGTAGGTGACCCCAACCGTCTCTACTAAGGCAGCCTTCTGAAATTTTAATGTGCACAAGAATTACCTGGAGAACTTGTTAAAATATAGATTCTGATCAGTAGGTCTGAAGTGGGTCCCAAGATTCTTCATTTCTAACAAGCTCCCAGGAGATGCTGACAGTGGGGTCTGTGGGCCCCGCTTTAAGCAGCAGGGGTTAATATAAGGTGCTGATCTGTAAACAGAGCATCTTGGGCATCCCAGAATTACAGCAAAGAGTAGGGGGCAGGGCAGCAGGCTCCGAATCCACAAAGGCTGCCAAATAGTGCCTGAAATCAGAATCAATGATATGTCTTTTAGGTATATGCCGCAGTATCCCTTATTCTGGCTAGGATGAAAAAAATGCTTTCATTTAAAAGCATTAGTGAATTCATAGTAACTTTCCATTGTTATGCATTTTATCAACTGACTGATAGGTACTAAACATGGGGATGGTGGATAGGAAATCTAAGGGACCTTTTAACATTAGGAAAATGTTGGGAGGCGATAGGACTTTAAGACCTGCCTGGAAGATGAGGCGGCCTTGTGTCCTGCTCTTTTCAGGGGCCGATTGGCAGGAAACATAGAAGAGCACCCTGTGGGTACTGATGAAAAAGACAGACAGAGACACAGAGACGGACAGACAGAGAAACAGAGAGAGAGAGAGGCACAGGCACAGGGGACAGAGACCTGAGGTGGAGGCTGGAAGCAGGGCAAAGGCCACTGTCCCTCCAGGATGCTCTCTGGGTTGGCATGGCAACAGTCAACATTCGTGTAAATAGCTGACCCATATTTAATTAACAAAAAGAAAACAAGAGGATGGGAGGGAAAGGAGGAAGAGGAGCCTGGCTGGCTCCTCGCCTGGCATTGCAGGGACTAATGGGCCTTTCTCACTGGGCAGTGGATGCTGGCAGACAGCAAGAGACACGAGACACGTGAGAGTTCTTCTCAGGCAGCCGCCTGCTCCCAGGGCTAAGTGGGGGTAGACTTTCCTTCAGAAGAGTAAGGCCAGGGCAGGGCCTGCACAGTGTAGGGGCTCCGTAAACACACATTTCTGCAGTGACAGCGGCAGCAGCAATGCACTGATGATGACCATCATTACTCTAGGCCAGGCACTCTGCCACACTCTTTGCACATGTTACTTTATCTAATCTGAACAAGGACACTATGAAGTAAGTGCTAAGATTATTCCCATTTCCAAGATAAGAAAATTGAGGCTTGGAGAGATTGAATAACTTGTCAAAGGTCACATGGCTCCTTAAGTGGCTGTAATAGTCTGTACATTAATGACCTTGGTGTGGCCCCCTCCCCTTGAATCTAAGCTAGCCTTGTGATGTGCTTTAACCAGTACAATACAATACAATACAATACAATACAATACAATACAGTACAATACAATCAACATAGTACCAATACAATGTGGCAGTGCCCCCATAAGCCTTAAGAAAGCCTACAGCTTCTGCTTTGTGCTCTTGGGAGCCCTGAGTTGCCATGTAAAAGATCTAGCTATCCTGCTAAAAAGACCACATAGAAAAGAACATGGAGAACATGGAAAGAGAGAAAGGCCCAGCCAAGCCAGCAGTCCCAGCTGAGCCCAGTACACTGAAGACCACCAGACCAGCAAGATCAGCAGAATAATCACCCAGCTGAGCCCAATCCAGAAGACAAAATCATGAGCTACTAAAGTGGTTGTTCTTTTAAGTCACTGAATTTTGGGGTAGTTTGTTTTGGAGCAAGAGGCAATAACACAAAAAGGTTCTATTGAGCGGTTGGCAGGATTGGCCTGCCCTTCTGCCCAGCCTCACCACCAGCTACATCCCTTCTTCTTCTCACAACAGTGAGTAAGGATCCCCAGCTTACAAAGGTGCTCTCGTTTCTCTACCTGGTTGCAAAACACATTTCACCAAAATATAACTGTACTGCCAAAAGTGAATAAGAATAAGATACTCTGTCCGTTTCCACCCACCCCTGCCTAGCCCAATACCCAACCAGGTGTTGCCTGGATGAGTGTAGTAACTTCTTAACAGGTTTCACCCTTCTCGCCTCTTGCTCTCTCCCATCCATTCTTCCTTGCATCTGATCATGTTTTCTTTTTCTTACCTGGCCCATAAGGTTTAGCAAGACCAAGTCCCACCCATCCTACACACTAGCCCATCTGCTGCCCTCCTTTCTCCTCATTCTCCAAACGCATCCGGTTCCTCTCTGTTCTTGGAGTACACTAAGACCTTACCCACCTCATGAGCATCCCAAACATGGTTCCCTCTGCCTAGAATGCTCTTCTCCCCTTCACCCAAGGCTAATTTCTACTCAGCCTTCAGGACCTTAGGTTTCTTTCCCATGAGAGAGAGGTGAGGTATATTTTACATACAATAAAATGCATAGATCTTAAGTGTATCATTTGGTGAATTTTGACAAATATTTACACCCACATTACCATCACCCAAATGAAGAAATATAGAATGCTTTCATCAACCTTCACCCAAATCAAGATAATGCAGAATATTTCTACCACAGCAGAAAGTTCCCTTGTGTTCCTTTCCCATCGATGTCCTACCACCAGGCAATCACTACTCTGTTTATCTACCACTATGAGATTAGTGCTGCCTGTTCTTGAACTTCATGTAAGTGGAATCAATTCCAATTGCTCTTTTGTGACTGGCAGCTTCTTTCACTCCACATAGTGCTTTTGAGATTAATTCATGTTGTGGTGTGTATCTGCAATTTGTTTCTTTTTGTTGCTGAGTAGTATTTCTTGTTTTGTTTTTTGTTTTGTCTTTGAGATGGAGTTTCACTCTTGTTGCCCAGGCTGGAGTGCAATGGCACAGTCTGGGCTCACTGCAACCTCTGCCTCCTGGGTTCAAGTGATTCTCCTGCCTCAGCCTCTCAAGTAGCTGGGATTGCAGGCACATGCCACCACACCCAGTTAATTATTATTATTATTATTTGTATTTTTAGTAAAGATAGGGTTTTGCCATGTTGACCAGGCTGGTCTTGAACTCCTGACTTCAGGTGATCCACTTGCCTCGGCCTCGCAAATTGCTAGGATTACAGTCATGAGCCACTGCACCCAGCTAGTATTTCATTACATTAATGTACAAGACTTAATTTGTTCATCCATTCTCCTGTTGATAGACATTTGAAGTTGTTTCCAGTTTTTGGAAGTTGACAATCCAATTGCTATGAACATTTGCATGCAAAGCTTTTATACGGACACATATTTTCATTTATTTTGTGTAAATACCTAGGAATTGATAAGTCAAAGAGTAGGTATACACCCAACTCTATTAGAAACCAACAGTTTCCCAAACTGGTTGTATTATTTTACATTCCACAGGCAGCGTATGAGTTCCTGTTCCTCCCAAATTGTTGCCAACACTCGGTATTGTCGGTCTTTTTAATCTATCCACTCCGATGAGCATGCAGTGGTATTGCCTTATGCTTTCAATTTTAATTTCACTACTGACTAATGATATTGAACACTTTTTCATCTGCTCATGGCCATTCAAATATGCCCTTGTGTGAAGTATTGGTTTGGATCTTTTGCTCATTTTTAATTGTATTGCTTGTCTTTTTATTGATCTGTAGGTCTGTTTTCATGTTTTTCTCAGGAGTTCTCCCTGAAGGCACCCTTCCTCCCACCTGCCATAAACACAGACACACACACACACACCACACACAAGACACACATGCAACATAGATATACAACACACACGTCTCACATACACACATCACAGACACACACCACTTACACACACATCACAGACACACACCACTTACGCACATACCCCATATACACACATGCCACACAGACATAGACCACATAAACCCGTACCACATATATACACATACCACGTATATACACATAACACATATATACACATACCAAATACACACACATACGCTACACACACACATCATAACAGACACAACAAACATGCACACAGTTGAGTCCCTCTCACAGAGCCTTGTGCTTCTCCCAGCTGTGCCTTGCACAGTTGAAACACATCACACAACCGTGCCTTGTACAGTTGAAACACGTCATCCCATGGCCTTCCCTTGCTCAGATGAAGCACATTGTTCCACAGTCTTGCCTCGCACAGCTGAAACACATTGGCCCACGGTCTTGCCTCACACAGCTGAAACGTGTTGGCCCACAGCTAACATTGCTGCTCCTGCAAACTCTGCTCCCCAAAGGTTTGAACCACATCTGCCCTGTTCACTGCTCGTTCTCCAGCTCTGAGCACAGTCCTGGGCACAAAAAGGACCTCAATAATTTTTTTCACTCAACAAATATTTATTGAATGCCTAGAATGCACCAAACAATATTCTTGTTGCTGAAGGTACCACACTGAAGAAGATAAGTGAACCCCTTGCTCTCATGAGGCTGCTATTCTGGGATAGGAATGGGAATGGGATAGGGAGAGTCATTGAACAAGTAAACCCAAGTGCAGTAAGTGCATGTAATTGAATAATCAAACTGATGAAGGAGGCTAGAGAGTGGTGCTGAACACCATGACTGGGGAAGCCTCCTTGGTAAGGCAGCAAGTGAGCAGGTATTTGAAGATGAGGAAGGGAACCATGTGGATGCCCGGGCAGGAACTGGCACGATGGATGCATGGCAAGGGGGTTTACAGGGCAGGAGGGAAGAGAGGGTGGGGAGTAAAGCAGAGAGATAGGAGGGGCAGGGGCCAGGGGGCAGACGAGGTAGAGGTGTTTCCCAAACCTTTTCACCACAATTCACTGAAAGAAACACACATGTGCACATACACAAACACGCACTCAAATCGTTTCCTATAGAAATTCCTATCTTTACTGTACATGCAATATTCTCTAGTATCTTTCTTTCTCACTCTTCTGTTCCGTTTCATATAATGAAAATGCTGATCATGATGCACTAGATTGATTTCACGACCCACTGACAGATTTCTGTGTATATCGCAAAGATTTTGGGTTTTACTCTGAGATGAGACGTGCTGGAGGATTTTGAACAGAGGAGTGACATGACCTAATCGATGATTAATTTTTAACTTAAATCTTATTTTTTAAACTTTATAGTGGAAAACTGTAATCAGACACAACAGAGATAATGCAGTAATATATCCCCTTCATTCAGCTTCAAATATTATCAACATTTTGCCAACTTGCTTCACTATTCCTGTCCACTTTTTTGGCTGAAGCATTTTAAAACAAATCTCAGACATCTTATTATTTTGCCCTCATATATCTCCATATGTATTTCTAACAAATGACTGTAATACCCTTTTCATACCCACTAAAAATAACAGCAATTGTTTAATACCTTCTATTACCTAATTGATGATCAATTTTTCTTGATTGGCTCAAAATGTGTTTTTACAGTTGGTTGCTTTGAATCAGGTGATAAACAAGGTTCATATATTGCTTTTGGTTGGGATTTCTCTTACGTTTCTTTCCTCCCTCGCCTCGCTTCCTTCTCTCTTCTTCCTCCCTTCTTCCTCTGATACTGAGGTTTAAGCTACGTAAAATTAAAATGAACAATTTGGGCAGGGCTCAGTGGCTCACGCCTGTAATCCCAGCACTTCGGGAACCTGAGGCTAGAGGATCCCTTGAGCCTGTGAGTTTGAGACCAGCCTAGGCATTTAAAAGGAATTTAAAAGTAGCCCCAGCTACTCAGGAGGCTGAGGTGGGAGGATCGCTTGAGCCCAGGACTTCAAGGTTGCGGAGCTATGAGTGTGCCACGGCACTCCAGCCTGGGAAACAGTCAGACTCTGTCTAGAAAAAGAAAAAAAATTGATGGATATTGGCAATTGATACACCCCATGCAACAACCACCCAAATCAACATATAGAACACTTATCACCTCAAAAATTTTTCTCATGCCTCTTGCCAATCAATCCGTACCACTCTCACCCAAAGGCAACTATTTTCTTTGCTTCTATTACCATACATTTGCTTTGCCTGTTCTTGAAGGTGGTAAAAATGGAATCATACAGTGTTTTATGTCTGGACTCATTTGTTCAAATAACATCCGTGAGATTCTTCACCATTGTCGTGCATCCGTAATTCATTTTTTAAATCACTGAGTTGTATTTCATTGTATGAATGTACTGCAATTTGATCGACTACTCTCCTGTTGATGGACATCTGCGTCGTTTTCAGTTTGAGGCTACTAAGAATGAGGCTGCTTTGAACATTCTTGTACCAGTCTTTTGAGGGTTTATGTTTTCGTATTTCTTGGGTTAAACTTTGTTGTTGTTTTTTCAAGACTGTGTGACTCTTCTGGGCCTTTACTGTTTTCATATAAATCTTAGAAACAGCTTGCCAATTTCTATTAAGAATTCTGTTGTGATTTTGATTGGAATTGTATTGAATGTATAGATTGATTTGGGGAGAATGACCATCTTAAAAATGTTGACTCTTCTAATCCATAAGCGGGGCATTCTCTCTCCATTTAATTATGTCTTCTTTAATTTCTCTCAGCAGTGGTTTGAGTTTTCAGTATAGAAGTCTTATATGTCTTCAGAAAAACTTATTCCTAAATATTTCATTTTTTCTATGCTATTTTAAATGGTATTGCTTGTCAATTTTATTCTTCAATTGCTCATGTCAATATATAGAAATACAATTGAATTTTATATATTTGACCTTGTAACCTAAAATCTTGCTAAATTTACATATTAATCATAGCAATTATTATATAAACTTATTAGAATTTTCTAAATTTACAATCACGTTATCTGTGAATAAAAACAGCTTTATTCTTTCTTCCCAATTTTTATAGTATTCGTTTCTTTTTCTTGCCTTGTTGCAGTGGCCAGGCTTCGAGTGCAAGGCTGAATACAGACGTAAGAGTAGGAATTCGGTTTTATTTATTTATTTATTTATTTTTTGAGACTAAGTCTCGCTCTGTCACCAGGCTGGAGTGCAGTGGCATCATCTCAGCTCACTGCAACCTCCACCTCCTGGGTTCAAGCTATTCTCCTGCCTCAGCCTCCCAAGTAGCTGAGATTACAGGCACCCGCCACCACGCCCAGCTAATTTTTGTGTTTTTAGTAGATATGGGGTTTCACCATATTAGCCAGAATGGTCTCAATCTCTTGACCTCAAGACCCACCCGCCTTGGCCTCCCAAAGTGTTGGGATTACAGGCATGAGCCATCACGCCCGGCCAGAATTCTTACCTTCTTTCCAATATCATAATAAAAGCATAATAATATGTCACCATTAAGTATGATTTACCTTCAGGTTTTTCATAGATGCCCTTTATTAAATTGAAAAAGTTTGTTGTTTTGATCTTTAAAATGCCACATTTTTTTTTTAAATCAAGAATGGAGGTTGTGTTTTGTCAAATGCTTTTCCTGCATCCATTAAGATCACCAAGTGTTTTTTCCTTCATCATTCTGTTATGTGATCAATTACATTAGTTGATTATTAAATGCTAAATCAACCTTGCGTTCATGGAGTAAACCCACTTGGTATTAAAATATTATCTTTTAAAAATACTGTTGAATTTGGCTGGCCATTGTGACTCACACCTGTAATCCCAGCACTTTGGGAGGCTGAGGCGGGCAGATCACCTGAGGTCAGGATTTCAAGACCAGCCTGGGCAACATGGTGAAACCCCGTCTCTACTAAAAATGCAAAAATTAGCCAGGTATAGTGGCAGTCACCTGTAATCCCAGCTACTCGGGAGGCTGAGGCAGGAGAATCACTTGAACCCGGGAGGCGGAGGTTGTAGTGAGCCAAGGTGGCACCACTGTACTCCAGCCTGGGCAAACGAGTGAAGCTCCATCTCAAAAATAAATAAATAAATAAATAAATAAATATTGCCAAATTAAATTTGCTGGGCTTTTTAAAGGAAGTTCTTGTGTCTACGTTCATGAAGGAGGTTGGTATATAATTTTCTCCTCATTTGAAATTGCTTTGCAGGTTTTGGTATCAGGGATATGCTGACCTCATGAACTGAGTTGGGGAGAATTCCCTCATGATCCATCCTTGTAAGATGGGTATTTTTTTCTTCCCTAAAAGTTTGAGAGAATTTGCTAGTAAAACTATCTGAAACTCTTATTCTTTATGTGGGGGAGGGGTTTATTTTTAAATTCAATTTCTATAATTGATATAAGACTCTTTGGGTTTTCTGTTTTATTGTGACAAATTGTGGTCTTCAAGGTATTCATCCATTTCACCTAAGTTGTCAAATGTATTGGCATACAATTTTCATAATATTACCTAATCATCCCTTTATTGCCCATGGGATCTGTAGTGATGATGTCTCTTTAGTGCCTGATATTTACAATTTGTTTTTTCTTTCTTTTTTTAATCAGTCTTTCTGGGCTGCATCAATTTTGTTAGCCTTTTTAAAGAACAAACATTTTGCTTCTTGGACATCCTTATTGATTTTATCGATCGCTTTTCCATTGTCTGTTTCGCGGATTTCTGCTTTTGTTTTTATTATTTCCATCCTTGTAGTTTGGGTTTAATTTGCATTTTTTCCTATCTTCCTAAGGTAGATTTTAAACCGTTCTTCCTTTCTATTATGAGCATTTAAAGCTGTAAATTTCCCTTAGAACCCTCAAATAGCTTCATTTCACAACTTTTGATATATCGTGTGTTCATTTACATTCAATTTAAAATATTTTCTAGGGATTACATCAGGCTGAAAAGCTTCTGCACAGCAAAAGAAACAATCAACAAAGTGAAGAGACAACACACAGAGCAGAAAAAAACTTTCAAACTATCCATCTGACAAGAGATTAATAACCATAATATGTAAGGAGCTCAAATAACTCAATAGTGAAAAGAAAAGAAAAGATAAAAACACCAAAGAATTTGATTTAAAAATAGGCAAAAAATCTGACATTTCTCAAAAAAAGACATACAAATGGCGAACAGGTATAGGAAAAAATGCTCAACATTACTAATCATCAGAGAAATGCAAATCAAAACTACCACCAGATATATTCTCATCTCATTTAAAATGGCTTTTATATAAAATATGGGGAGTAACCAAAGCTGGTAACAATGAGGAGAAGGGGGAATGCTCATACACTGTTGGTGAGAACATAAATTATCATAACAATAGAAAACTGTATGGAAGTGCCACAAAAATCAAAAAATAGAAATACCATATCATCCAGTAATTCGCTACTGGAATTCAAAAGAAAGAAAATCAATATATTAAGGAGATTCTGCACTCCCATGTTTTTGCTGTACTGTTCACAATAGCCAAAATTTGGAATCAACCTAAGTGCCCATCAATGGATGAATGGATTTTTAAAATATATATATACACAGTGGAATATTATTCAGTCATTAAAAAGAATGAATCCTCATTGTTTGCAGCAACATGGATGGAAATGCAGATCATTAGGTTAAGTGAAATGAGCAAAACACAGAAAGACAAATATTGCACATTCTCACTCATATGTGGGAGCTAAAAATTAGATCTCATGAAGATAGAGAGTAGATTGAATCTAATCAATTTCTATAATTGATATGATTCTTCAGATATCCCAGAGGTTGGGAAGGAAAGGGATGGGGTATGAAGACAGGTTGATTCATGAGTACAAATATATAGTTTGATAAAAGAAGTAAGATCTAGTGTTTGTTAGATCAGCAGGGTAAATACAGTTTACAATAATAAATTCTATATTTCAAAACAGCTAAAAGAGAATAATTCAAATGTTTCTAGCATAAATAAAAGACAAATATTTAAGGTGATAGATACCCCAATGACACTGATTTGATGTTTACAAGATATATGAATCTATTAAATTATCACATGTGTCCTGAAAATGTGTGCATCTATTATGTATAAATAAAAAATTAAATTAAAAAAAGAAAAATAAATAAATAAAACATATTCTGATTACTTTTGTTTCTCTAACCAATGGTTTATTTGAAAACATATTGCTTAATTTCCAAGTATTTGCAGATTTTTCTAGAATTTTGTTATGGATTTATGATTTAATTACGTAATACTCAGTGAATATAATTTATGATATTTCTTTTTTTAACCTTTGAGATTTTTTTTTTCTTGATCCAGCACGTGGGCAGTCTCAGTGAATGCACACATACATTTGAGAAGCATGTGCATTCTATAATTGTTGTGTGTAGCTGTGTTCTATAAACATCAACTATATCAAGTTGTTTAATGACATCGTTTAAGCCTTATTGTCCTTTATTGATGTTCTGCCTATTTGTCATGGCAATGAATGATTAAGGGGCACTAAAATCTTCAACTATGATTGTGCATTTGTCTATTTCTCTCTTTATTTCTGTGAATTTCTGCTACACATATTTTTAAGTTCTGTAATTAGGTACACACAGGTTTAAGGCTCTTAGATTGTTTTGACAAAGTCACCCTTATTAATATGAAATGTAAGGTTATGAAATTCTGCTAATACTTCTCATTTGGAAGTCTACTTTGATAATCTTTTTTTTTTTTTTTTTTTTGAGATGGAGTCTCCCAAGGTGGAGTGCAGTGGCATGATCTCGGCTCACTGCAACCTTCTCCTCCAGGGTTCAAGCGATTCTCTTGCCATGGCCTCCCGAGTAGCTGGGATTACAGGTGTGTACCACCACGCCTGATTAATTTTTGTATTTTTAGTAGAGATGGGTTTCGCCATGTTGGCCAGGCTGGTCTCGAACTCCTGACCTCAAGTGATCCGCCTGCCTCAGCCTCCCAAAGTGCTGGGATTACAGGAGTGAGTCACCACACCTGGCCATCTTTGATGATCTCTAGGCACAACAGCTTTCTGATACTTGGTGATTGCACTGGGATATCTCTTACTATTTTCAACTTGTTCATGATTTTATAGTAAAGTATGTTTCTTAAGATATACAAATGGCCAACAAACATATTGAAAAATGCTCAACATCACTAATCATCAGGGAAATACAAACTAAAACCACAAGGAGATACCACTTTACTCCTGCAAAAATGGCCATTATTAAAAAGTAAAACAACAATGGATGTTGGCATGGCTACGGGGAAAAGGGAATGCTTATATACACTGCTGGTGGGAATGTAAATCAGTACAACCTCTATAAAAAATGGTGTGGAGGTTCCTTAAAGAGCTAAAAATAGATCTGTCATTGGATCCAACAATCCCACTACCGGGTATCTACCCAAAGGAAATGACGTCATTATATGAAAAAGACACTTGCACATGTATGTTTATAGCAGCACAATTTGCGATTGCAAAGATGTGGAACCAACCTAAGTGCCCATCACCTAATGAGTGGATTAAGAAAGTATGGTATATATACACCATGGACTACTACTCAGCCATTAAATGAATGGAAATAATGTATTTGGCTGTGTGCGGTGGCTCACGCCTGTAATCCCAGCACTTTGGGAGGCCGAGGCGGGTGGATCACAAGTTCAGGAGATCGAGACTATCCTGGGTAACACGGTGAAACCCCGTCTCTACTAAAAATACAAAAAATTAGCCAGGTGTGGTGGTGCACACCTGTAGTCCCAGCTACTCGGGAGGCTGAGGCAGGAGAATGGTGTGAACTTGGGAGGCAGAGCTTGCAGTGAGTTGAGATCATGCCACTGCACTCCAGCCTGGGCGACAGAACGAGACTCTGTCTCAAAAAAAAAAAAAAAAAAAGAAATAATGTATTTTGCAGCAACTTGGATGGAGCTGGAGGCCATTATTCTAAGCGAAGTAACACAGGAGCTGAAAACCAAAAACTGTATGTTCTCACTTATAAGTGGGAGCTAAGCTATGAGTACATGAAAGTATATGAGTTGTATGTAGGCTTTATAAAGAGACTCAGAAGGGGAATGGTGGAAGGGGGACCAGGAATTGGAAAAACTACACATTATGTACAATGTATACCACTTGGGTGACGAGTGCACTAAAATCTCAAAATTTACCGCTATATAATTTTTTTTTTTGAGACGGAGTCGCTCCCTGTGGCCCTGGCTAGAGTGCAATGGCGTGATCTCAGCTCACTGCAACCTCCGCCTCCCAGGTTCAAACTATTCTCCTGCCTCAGCCTCCCGAGCAAGTGGGATTACAGCTACCCACCACCACGTCCAGCTAATTTTTGTATTTTTAGTAGAGATGGGGTTTCACCATGTTGGCCAGGCTGGTCTCGAACTCCTGACCTCATGATCCGCCCACCTCAGCCTCCCAAAGTGCTGGGATTACAGGTGTGAGCCACCGGGCCCGGCCTCTATAATTTATCTACGTAACAACAAAACCACTTGTACCCCAAAAGCTATTGAAATAAAAAATAATAATAAACCATGCTTCTTAGAAACAGCATATAGTCAGACCTTGCTTTTATCCATTCTGATAATTTCTGTCTTTTAATTTGAGAATTAGGTCCATTTAGAGTTTTAAAAATTATTGATATTATTAAATTTAAGTCTACTTTCAATATTTGCTTTCTCATTGTCCTATTTTTTGTTCCCCTCTTCTCCACTCCCTGCCATCTTTTTGGATTAATTATTTTTCAATATTCTATTTTATCTCTTCCATTGACTTTTTTCAGTAATACCTTTATGTTAATATTTCATGGTTACTCTAGGGTACAATATGCATCTTCAACTTAACACAGTTTGTCTTTAAATAATGTTGCACTATTTTACAAACAACGTAAAACTCTTACCACTGCATAATGTGCCCTCACTGCTATATGTTCTACTTCTACATAAGGTAAAACCCCACAATACATTGTTATAATTTGTACTTTTGACAATAGTCTTCTACAGAAGTTTAGAAATATATTTACGTAACACATAAATATAATTTTTAATATCCTCAGGCTTACACTTTTTGATACTCTTCATTTCTTCCCACAGGTATTATTCTTCATTTCTTCCCATCTGGTATTATTTCCCTTCTACCCTGAAAAACTTCTTTTAGCATTTTTTGTCATTTTTTGAAATCCAAATCTGCAGGAGAAAATTTTCTCAGCTTTTGTCATCTGAAAACATTTCTGTTTCACCTCTGTTTTTGAAGAATATTTTCATTGGGCATCAAATTCTAGATTGAAAATTCAGTTTTTGAAAATTCCGTCTTTATTTTTCACACTTTAAAGATGTCATTCATTGTCTTCTGGCCTCTAATTTTTTTTGTGTGTGAGGAGTCACTCATCATTCTCATTCTTATTCCCCTTAAAATATAGTTTTAGTTGGTGGCTTTAAAGTTTTTATTTCTCTTTAGGTTTTCAACAGTTTGATTACAATATGGGTGGGTATGCTTTTGTACTGAATCTATAGGTTAATGTCCTTAACCAATTTTCAAATTTTTTTTTTTGAAACAATCTCTCTCTGTCACCCAGGCTGGAGAGCAGTAGTACAATCTTGGCTCACTGCAACCTCCGCCTCCAGGAGTCAAGTGATTCTACCACCTCAGCCCCCCAAGTAGCTGGGACTACAGGTGTGCACCACTGTACCTGGTTAATTTTTTGTATTTTTTGGAAGAGACGGGGTTTTGCCATATTGGCCAGGCTGGTCTCGAACTCCTGGCCTCAAATGATCCACCCACCTTGGCCTCCCAAAGTGCTGGGAATACAGGCATGAGCCACCACGCCCAGCCCTCGAATATTCTTGACTATTATCTGCTCAAATATTTCTCCACTGCATTTTCTCTTTTCTTCTTCTGGGGCTCCAATTACATGTATATTAGGTCATATTGATATTTTTCCCAGGGCCCAGATGATCTGTTAGTTTGTTGTCAAGTTCTTAGTCAGGTGGTTTCTTCTGGCCCAACTTAAAGCTCACCAGTCTTTTTTGCTATGGTGTTGAGTCTGCTATTAAGCCCATTCAGTGAATTCTTTATTTATGATACAGTAGTTTTCTGTTTTAGAATAACCATTTGAGTTTTTCAGTAGTTTGATGCTGAGATTCCCCACTGTTCATGTATGTTGTTCACTTCTCAAACTGAATCCATTAAAATATCTAAAATTGTTACTTTAATGGCTTTGTTGACTCGTCGCAACCTCTGGAATATCCATGGATCTGCTTTAATGACTTTTTTCCCTTTTGATTATAGGTCACATTTTCTTGCTTCAGCAAGTGCTTTGTAATTTGTAGTTACATTTCAGACATTGTGTATAGATGAATAGGAGAGTCTCAAGTATTAATAAGAGAATCTGTATTATATATAGTATGCCACATACTATATAATATTATTTATATTACAGAATATAATAGAAATAATATCATATAATATGATATAATATATAATAGAAAGCCACCATACTCACACAGAAGGAAGTAGAAAGTAGGAAGTAAGAAATATATATACTATTTAATATAAATAAACACTATATAATTTCTACTATATAGTATATATGTATATATACTATATATACACTATATAATATGCATATAGTATACATACATTACTTAACAATCTATATATCATGTATTATATAATAATATACATTATTATATATCATATATTATATAATTATATTATAATTATATATAATACATATATAGTAATATAGTCTAAAGTATAATTACTCACTGATGTTAGAGGCTGAGTCAACTTATTCTGTGGTTGAGTTGAGTCTCAGCTCTAGTGACAGCCAGTTCACTATGGACTTCGAACATTTTGAGGGTTGGATCCCTGCAGCAGGATTTGGGGTCTGAATTCCAGCAAGTCTTCTGAACCATAGCTGATCGCTCTCTGCTTTGGCTTTTGGGTCCACTGAGTTCTTCTGCTCTCTATGTTCACCCCTGGCTTTCCCTCTGGGGTGATGTCTCTTCATTCCACTTCTCTGCCCATGTCCTCTCGCGGGCGGCTGCCTTGCCCTTGGTGACATCCTGGAACACACCAAGGACATAACTCTCCTGATTTGCCTCCACCACTGCCATACATTTGGAGGAAAAGGTGGGAATTGTGACTGGGCTCCACCGGCTACAAATCTGTCATGTTGGCCTCCACACGACTATTAAAAGTTGATTACACTTTGGGAGGCTGAGGCGGGCAGATCACGAGGTCAGGAGATCGAGACCATCCTGGCTAACACGGTGAAACCCTATCTCTACTAAATACAAAAAGCCGGATGTGGCAGCACGCACCTGTGGTCCCAGCTACTTGGGAGGTTGAGGCAGGAGAATCGCTTAAACCTGGGAGGCGGAGGTTGCAGTGAGGCGAGATCATGCCACTGCACTCCAGCCTGAGTGACAGAGTGAGACTCCATCTGAAAAAAATAAAAAATAAAAAAGTTGATTATAGTTTGGCTTATTTCTTTGTACCCCTATCCATGCTGGGTTCACCCCTCCTTTCACCATCCTCCAGTCACAAGTCTCTTCTGTCCTAGGAAGGACTTGCAAATTTTTGTCCTCAGTTCTCCAATGGATTTTAAAAGACGTGATTTTGTAACTTATGTAGCTTGTGTTTGTTTGGGGGAAAGAAAATTAAAGCGATGGTCTCTTGTAATTTTCTGCATCCTAACTGATAGCAAAAATCCATTCTAACCAGAAGCAGATGTTCTAGTAAGCAATGATTAAGTGAATGTATGTTCCTTCTGCCCGGGCAGCTCCTGTGCCTCTTGTCTATCTGGAAGATGCTCACTCAGCCTCCACATCTTCCTCCTTGAAGTCTTTTCCCAATTTCCCCGTAGCCTTGGGCACTTCTTATACTAGTCTCCTCTGTTCTTTGATCCTGCCTACATTAAAGCTATTTTTCTCAAAATATCATAATTGTTTTCATGTCTGTCTTCACTGTTGAACTTTGAGTTCCTTGACAGCAAAAACTCTGTAGTTAATAAATTATATACACGTATACACATGCACCCAAATGCACACACACACGTGCATATATGTGCTATATACATATAGATACATTATCCACAGAATACACTAATCACTAAACCAAAATATGCTTACTCAATAATTAACACATGCATTTCCATCTTTTGTGCTCAGGTCCTCATGCCCTGTCTGACACATGGTAAGTGTGTAATACGTGTTTGTGGTGTTCATGAATAAATAAATAAAAGAGCAAACTCCTGTCTCTGTCCTGAAGCTTCATTGCCATTAGACATAGTTACTGCCTGCTCCCGTGATCTTTTACTTTCTGCTTCTTTGGGAGGGGAGTGAGTGTGTGGACAAGTGTTTGTTTGCATATGCAAACTTATAATTCAGCCTGATTATTCTAAGTTTGGGGTGTTTGCTTTGAAATTACATTTTTGGCACCAAGAGCCAGTGTCCAGAGGTGGCACTAGGCAGAGGATTTGGAAATCTGCCCGAAGTTGGCCCATGGTTTGTTAAATCTACCCCTGACAGGAAACAGGGCTTTGAGGACTGAGCTGCTGTGCCAGGAAATGGTCTTGAGCGTTTGGTGCTCTCTGTTTCTATTCTTAGAATTTCAGATCCAGGGCAGGGTAAGGGCGTTAAGGGCATCTATTACAACTCTTTAACCAAATCAGATGCTTGAAAGTCCTCATATTTCTCCTCCGTCCACAGAATCCTTCTTTCCAACACAAATGTTCAATTATGCTTGAGACTGGAGTCAGACAGACTGAGTTCCAATCTCATCTCTTAAACTCTCTGAGCCTGTGTTTTCCTATCTGTTAAATGAGTATACTAATGCCTACCACTCAGGATTATTTTGAGCACTCAGTGAAATCCTGTTTGCAACGTGTGAGCACCAGGTTTCTTCTCTTTCCTGGCATCTTCTACCCACCTCTGTGTGAGTATCTCTCCATTATCACTGGGAAAAGTCACCACTCTGGCCGAAAGGCAGAATCAAAGCACGGTAGGGTGTTCGCCTTCTCCTTCTCCTTCTCCATCATCTCCAAAGTAGCATTCAGTCCAAGCCACCCTCAGCAGGGCAGGGCCTAGGGAAAGAAGAGCGGGGAGAGATTCATCACCAGGGCTGCTGGGAGCTTAGAGGTGACCAGGGAGAAAGAAAGGAAGAGAGAGAAAGCAGATGGGAAGAGGGAGCCACAATACTCACACAGAAGGAAGTTGAAACAATGCTGCCCAGCAGACGCCACAAACAGCCCCTGCCCCTGCCCCTGCCCCTGCCCCTGCCCTGGGCCTGGAGAACTGTGCCCAAGATCAGCTATGCCCTCATGCAGCCAGGCCAAGCATACCAAGGTGGATGAATAAGTAGGCCAATTGCTGAAAGCATGGCCAGTAAAGACAGATAAACACAGTTTGATAATAAGAGAGATATATTAGTCTGATGTCACGTTGCTCTAAAGAACTACCTGAAACTGGGTAATTTATAAAGAAAAGAGGTTTAATTGACTCGCATTTCTGCAGGCTGCACAGGAGGCATGGCTGGGGAGACCTCAGGAGACTTACAATCATAGCAGAAGGCAAAGTGGAAGCTGGCACATCTTCTGTGGCCAGAACAGGAGGAAGAGAGCGAAGGGGAGGGTGCCACACACTTTTAAACAACCAGATCACTCACTATCATGAGACGAGCAAGAAGGAAACCTGTCCCCAGGATCCACTCACTTCCCAACAGGCTTCTCCTCCAACAATTTCTCATGAGATTTGGGTTGGGGACACACATGCAAACCATACCAAGAGGATTTCACTGCAGCCACATGTCCATTTTTTTTTTCATCTTCTTATCAGTGGGGAAGCAGGAATAAGTGAATATGGCAGAGAATGTGAGGGAGTGAGAGCAGAAACTACAAGTGGAGAGTCCTGACCTCTCAACTTGGCAAGTATCATAATAATAAAGTATGAACTTGGATTTATGAAACACCTACTAGGTGCCGGTCAATACAGACAGCATCTCCAATCTTCACATCAAGGTAGGTAGTATGCCCACAGTACAGATGAAAACACGGATTGGTCATAACACTCCAGGATTTGCTCCTAGGAGTGTCTGATGCTACAGGGCAAGCTCTTTTTACTAGATCAGTCTGCCTGATCTTCAGTCAGGTAAGCTTGGGTGGGTTAATAGCTGTTCCAGTAACCAGGTATCTCTTTCCAAAGTCTTGTGGATGTTCCTATAGGATTGAATGTGACACGGCGGGGAGGAAAGGCGGGGAGGAAAGGCAGGGAGAAGGGAGACGCAGGAGGGAGAGAGAGGGAGGGGAGACAGAGACAGAACACACATGGGTGTTTCTCTCCTTTCATAATAATGGATAGTAATTCTGAGAAAGTTCCCTTTGCAGGATTCAGGCTATGTTTGGGAGTTTGTTTTCCCACTCCCTGCAGGAAAGTTAATCAATTTTAGAACCAGCCCCTTCTGTGCCAATATGACAACTGGGAGAAAAGGGATTGGTTTTTTAGCTGCTGGGTTTGCTGGGCAGCCCCCCTCCCACTTCCACGGGGCCACTTATTGACATTGAAATATCTCAACAATAAGCAGCTATTGATGGCCCCTGAGGTCAATACCAAGATTCATTGACCCAGGCTGCAAATATGGAAGGCGGTGAGTCCAAGGTCACTATTACCTGAAGGGATGAAAAATAAATCTTGATAAGAACCAAAAATAGAAATCAATATGCATACTGTGGTGTGCATTGCATTACCTCTCTCCACCAGGAGGCTATTTTAGGAGGCTTCAGGGCTCTTCTGCCATCAGAAGCTGAGCTCAGGACTGGAGAGGAAGTAGGAACAGAAAATGATCCTTCTCTGGTTGCCCCAGTCAAGGAGAATGAGCAACCTACACCGCCGGTAGGGATCAGCCTGGTCTCCGCAGAGAACCTCAGCACCTCCGGTCACTCTTCCAACCTGGAGAAAGAGCAGAGTGAATTTCCAAACCATATGCACCACGATGGGTGAGGCAAGGTGGCCCTTTGTTCAAAGCATACTTTAGTGAACAGTGTCAGGAGAAGCACCTTTGGGGTAATTAACATGACCTTCACCTTTTGGGGAAACTTCTGCTTCCAAAGAGGATGTAAGCTTGTGAGGAAGGGGAGACCCAGGGCTCAACCAACTACTAAACCCAGGGTTAAGCAGGATTCACTGATACAGCTGGCTACCTAGTGACATATGCCTGCCTTTCACGAAGATTTCAAAGGGCTAAATTTCCGTGATGCGACATATCCTCTCCTTTCAAGGCTATTTTTTTATAATTATTTGTTTAAGCTTAATTAACTTCTTTTTCAATTACAAAAGAAATTCATGTTCTTTGTAGAAAATGTCAAGCCTATTTATGATGATCCTTTTAATCTCACCCAGAGTGTTCAGGCTATCTGAAGAAGTGAGGAGAGTATGAGTTTTGAATTCAGACAGATCTGAGTTCTAGTTCCAGTTTTGCAATTTAATAGGCATATGGTCTCGGGCAAGTAAAGGAGTAATTTTCTGCTGCCCTTTTCTGATAATATAAACCTTCTTTGTGAAGTTGATGTAAAGCTTAGAAAAGGATTTTTGTAAAGTCCCCAGCAAAATACTAATAGAGCAAACAAATGTCTGACAATTTTGATCATGAAATACACATTCACATAAAAATAAGCAACTTAAGAAACAGAAATGGGAACACAACTACTAAAGTAAAGATGATTCTTAAAATTATAAGATAATACATACAACTTTATTCTAACAAATTTTAAATTCAGCAAGAAATAGATGACTCCTTAAGAAAAAGTAAATGATCAAAATTGATTAAAGGAGAGGTATCAAATCAAGGTCTTAATGAATCAAGAACAAGTCAGAACGTAGAAATCATGCTAGGTATTTCAAACCAGGGGAGTTTAATACAGGAATTGGTTACATAGGTGATCACAGAGCTGAGAAACCCATTAGGGTTGCTTAGCAACAGTAGAAAGCTGTAAGAACAAAGGGAGGAGGCACTTATATCAGAGGCCAGGTCAGTGGGAATTGGGCCCATTGGGGCAGGGGCTGAGAACAGTGACTGGAACCACAAAAGGGATGCAGGTGCTGTCAGCTATCTAAAGTGGGGGCTGGAGGACAGGAAGGGAATGTCTTTGCTTCTCCCCACTTTCTTTCCTCCATTTTTGTGCCAGTGCCTCCCATTGGCCAACCCACCTGGAAGCCTGAGGGTAAACAAGCCTGAAAATGCAGTCCTCTGAGATATAGAGCAAGGCAGGGAGGGCAGGGAATAAAGCTGATGGCAAACAGGACTTGACTCAAGGTCATGACTGTAGGGAGTTCATGAACAAGTTCTACTAAACCTTCAAGGAAGAGTTTTTTCCCATGATATAGAAACTATTCAGGAGCATAGGAAATGAACATGTTTCACATTAATTCTATGAAATACCATGACCTGGTACGAAACCCAGAATGGCATAAAAAAGCAAGCAAACACCTAAAAGCCAACCTCATTAATCAAAATGAGAGGTGAAAAGCCAGGCATGGTGGCTCACACCTATAGGCTCTGCACTTTGGGAGGCCAAAGCAGGAGGATCACTTGCACCCAGGAGTGCGAGGCTGCAGTGAACTATGATTATGCCACTGCACTCCAGCCTGGGTGACAGAGCAAGATACTGTCTCTAAATGTATATATACATCAAATTCTTTAGTGTATTAAAAGAATAATACATTATACTCAAGTTTAATTTGTTTTAGGAATTAAAGGTTGGTTTGACATTGGGAAATGTATTAATGTAATTTTTTACATTAACAAAATTAAGGGAATAAGCATTCTGATCATTTCAATGGGTCTTGAAGAGAAATTTGATAAAATCCAACACATTTTCTCACTCAAAACACAAAACCTTGGCAGTTATGAAGAGGTTTCCTTTTGCAGAAGGAAAGGCTGTGGTGGAGAGTAATTTTTCCCCCTGTTCCCAGGAGGAAGAATGAATCAGCTTTGTAACCAGCTTCCTCTGATGGTTCAGATGGCCACTGGAAGGGAAGGTGCTATGATTTGAACGATGGTGTCCCCTGCAACATTCATATTGAAACTGAATCCCCAATGCCACAGTATAATAAAAAGCTGTGGCTTTTGGAAGGCAATTGAGTCATAAGGGCTCCATTTTCATGAATGGGATTAGCCTTTTAGAAAATGGCTTGAGGGTGAAGAGAACATTCTTTTGGTCTTCTGACTTCCACCACTAGTAAGGACACAGCAACAAGGTGCCATCCTGGAAGCAGATGCCAATGCTAGCAGCTTGGTCTTGGACTTCCCAACCTCCAGAACTATAAGAAATAAATGTATGTTCCTTATAAATTATCCAGTCTCAGATATTTTGTCATAGCAGTGCAAAAAGACTAAGACAGAAGTTTGAGCTTATCAGCAGGTCTCTCAGGCAAACTTCTCCTATTTTCATTGAGTTGCTTACTGATATTGAACCATCTCAGTAATAAAAGATTGACAGGATAGAAGAAAAATTTTTCAACCTGGTGAACCTTCCTTCATACTATAGCAAGATAATCACAAATATCATTCTTAATAGTCCCATATTAAAATCATTCCCACTAAAAGCAGTTTCAATAAAAGTTTAAACACTATCACCTCTACCATTTAACATTGGAGTGGAGGCATAGGCCAATGCTCTAAAGAAATGAAACAAAACAAGGTCAAATATTGGTAAAGGAGAGACCAAACTGTTGCTGTTTGCACACAATATGATTATCAGCCTAGACAATACAGGAGAATTAACCACAAAGCTATTAGAACAAATCAAGTTAAGTTACATTTAAAGTCACCATGCAAAATCCAATAACTTTTCTATTCACCAGCAATAACCAATTAGAAAATCTAATAGAAAAATAGTTGCTATTCACAATTGCAACAGAAACTATAAAATACTCAGACAAACCTAATAAAATATATATGAAAAAATGTATAAAACTTCACAGAAGAGCACAAAAAAAAACTTAGATAATATTCCATTGGGGAAGGCTCAAGTTTGAAAGTATATTAATTCTCCTTATATTAATATATAAATATAATATGGCCACAATTAAAACTCAGACAAGAGATTTTTAACTTGATGAGCTGATTCTAAAATCCATATGGAAAAAAGCAATGCCCAAAAATGGCTGACAAATTTTTGAAAAAGAAGTACAATGAATAAGGTCTTGCCCTATAGGCAGCAAAACATACTATACAGATATTTGTTAAGATAACATAGCTATCATGTAGAAATAGACAATCAGATCAAATGATCAGAATAAAGAACAAAAACAGATACATTATAATTAACCGTGGTTACCATGCAGTGGAATTGATCACTAAAACTTATGTCTCTAGTATAAATGAAACATCATACCCTTTGATCAACATCTCCCTTCTCTGCATTCTTCCCTACCCAATCCCAGCCCCAATCTGCAGTAACCACTTGTCTACTCTCTGTTACTATGAGATCAATTTTTTTAGATCCCACATATCCATGAAATCATACAGTGATTGTCTTTCTGTGTCTGGCTTATGGTCTGCCCTGGTGAGGAGGGTATGAGACTTCCACGTGCTGAAGCAGGAGACTGGGCACAACCTCTGCCTCCTGGGTTCAAGCGATTCTCCCGCCTCAGCCTCCCAAGTAGCTGTGACTACAGGCGCGTGCCACCACACCTGGCTAATTTTTTGTATTTTTAGTAGAAATGGGATTTCACCATGTTAGCCAGAATGGTCTCGATCTCCTGACCTCATGATCTGCCCACCTCGGCCTTCCAAAGTGCTGGGATTACAGGCGTGAGCCACTGTGCCCGGCCCAAATTACTTTTAAGTGTACAGATGCTCCTCACCTTATGATGGGGCTACATCTTGATAAATCTTAGGTAAGCTTCAATCTTAGGTTGAAAATATCGTAAGTAGGAAAGGCATTTATTGCACCTAATCTACCAAACACCCCTAGCCTACCTCAAATGTGCTCAGAACACTGACATTAGCCTACAGTTAGACAAAATCATCTAACACAAAGCCTATTTTATAATAAAGTATGTAATATCTCATGTAATGTATTGAATACTGCACTGAACATGAAAAACAGAATGTTTGCATGGGCACTGAAAGCATGATTTGTACTGAATGAGTATCACTTTGGCACCATCGTACAGCTTCAGGAGATAAGGACCTCACTGCCAAAGAGATCCTCTGACTTTCACACTTTGCTCTGAATTGGTGATTAATAAACTTGGGCCCGCCATTTCTTTCTTTGCTGCACCAGTGTCTCTCAGAAACAGCCTCTCAATTCCATAATCCTTATAATTACTGTCTCTGCTATAATGCTCCAATGCCAGAAATATTGCAAAAGCCAGTACATCCCCTTCCAACTGTAAGCTGTCACAGAAATTGTATTGCTACCACATGCCAGGAACTATCATTTCTCCCTCTATCACCAATGTGGAGTTTCTCATTGCCAGCAGGTTATCCAACTGCAGACTCCCGTTCTTAGGATTTGCTTCTCCTGGCACCAACTGTCTTATGTCAGGGTCCTTAGAACAGTGGTTCTCAAAGTGTGGTCCCTGGACCAGAATCATTAGCATCAACTTGTTAGAAATGCAAATTATGGGCCCTTTCCTAGACCCACTGAAACAGGCAGTGGAGGGGAAGCCCAGCGATGTATGCTTTAACAAACCCTATTGGTGTTTCTTTTCTTTCTTTTCTGAGACAGGGTCTTGCTCTGTTGTCCAGACTGGAGTGCAGTTGCCCAAGCATGGGTCACTGCAGCCTTGACACCCCAGTCTCAAGTGATCCTCGCGCCTTAACCCCCCAAGTAGCGGGGACTACAGACACATGCACCATGCCTGGAAAATTTCTTCGTTTTATTTTTTGTAGAAACAAGGTCTCCCTATGTTGCCCAGGCTTGTCTCAAACTCCTGGGCTCAAGCAATTCTCCCACCTCGGCCTCCCAAAGTGCTGGGATTACAGGTGTGAGCCACCACACCTGGACGGTGATTCTTATACATGAGAAAGATAAAGAACCATCGCCCTCAAAGTGGAGCCTGAGATGAGAATTCTGGTGCAGGAGAGTTCTTAAAGGAATCCTCCCAGGAGGATGATGGGAGGACATGAGGAACACAGAATAAGGCAGGAGAAGCAGTGAGGCAAAGATGCGGGCTCTGCTGATGTCCTGCCACGGCCCACAGTGAGCTCTGGAGCATGAATGGTACCCTAAAGCCCTTCCCGCTTGAGACAATAAGGCCAGCCCTGTACACCTGCATCAGTCAGCCATTGGCTAAGGCACGCCCTGCATCTCCAGCTGAGGCCACTCTAGTGGCCATGGGCAATTCTCTGAGGAAGGGCAGCTGTGACCTGTCAGCCACCAACACTTACAGCCCCTGGGGGATGGGCACAAGCTCCCTCAAAGGCCCATGTATCTGGTTGAGGTCCTAGCAGCATCTACGCCAAAGTGCCCAGAGCTTGTTGATGTTCTTTGCAGCATGAAGACACAGCAAGGCAGCCTGCGGTCATGGAAAATACCCTGGACAAAAAGTCAAGTGACTGGGATTTAAGCCCAGCACCAAACTACAGTTCTGTGACCTTATCTTCGGCCTCAGTTCCCATGTTTATAACAAGGAGCTGACACTACTACTATGTTTGTGAGTGTCAAATTAGGTAATATATGTAAAACTGCATTGTAAACTTGAAATCATAAAAGAATATTATATATTTTATGCTTTCTGTTGAGCAGAAAATAAATACGTAATTTACCTTTGGTGATCAGGATTTATGACAGAGGTAGAATTGCTGGATCACAGGGTTGAGCATTTTCACTTTAACTAGATATTGCCAAATTGCTCTCTAAAACGATTATGTCAATTGTCACTCCCACCATCAGCAGCATATGAAAGGTCCCATTGCCTCGCCACCTGGCCGGTTCTCTCTCATTTGCTTTGGCCAGTCTAATGGGTCAGAGGGACACGGACAGAGGGGACGCAAGTTCAAGTACATTCTTTCCAGCCTTTTTGTCGAAGATGAAACTGGAGATAAGCCAGATGTACCTCATTAAGGGGATGAATAAATCAATTGCGATGTATTCCTACAGTGGATTGCCATATAACAGTTACAATAGATGAACTAATTTATAATATATATGCATCTACACATATATATGACAACACTGAGTAGAAAACATTAGTTGTACAACATTATGTAGCACAGAATGCCATTTACATATTTTTTAAAAGCACGTAAAACCATACCATATATTGTTTATGGATACGCACGTTTGTCATAAAAATATTAAAAATATGAAGTGAATACACACCAAACTCAGACAGTAGTTACTTAGGGGGAAGGAAGGGGGATAGGTCTGGGGAGGGAAGCACAGAAGACTATAATGTTTCCTCTAAATTTATATTCCTTAATCAAAGAGAGAATGAGCATCAAAAAAATATGAAAAGGGGCCAGGCATGGTGGCTCACGCCTGTAATCCCAGCACTTTGGGAGGCAAAGGGGGGCGGATCACCTGAGGTCAGGAGTTCGAGACCAGCCAGATCAACATGGCAAAACCCCGTCTCTACTAAAAATACAAAAATTAGCCAGGCATGGTGGCACATGCCTGTAATCTCAGCTAGTAGGGAGGCTGAGGCAGGAGAATTGCTTGAACTCCAGAGGCAGAGGTTGCAGTGAGCTGAGATCACGCCATTGCACTCCAGCCTGGCAACAGAGAGAGACTCCGTCTCAAAAAGAAAAAAAAGGAAGGCAAAGAAAAGATGCTCAACATTTGTTGATCTGGCAGAGCGGACCCATGGCTTCTTGCATTCGTTGTCCTTTTTTTTTTTTTTTTTTTTTTCATTTTAATTATTGTTTTAACTGCCTAGGGCAGTTTCTTCAGAGGGGGACCGAGGGTGTGGCTGCCATCTCACTTCATTTGGCAACACTGTGCTGGGCTTGACGTATGCACCACTGAACAAAATAGCTGTGAACTTTGCCCTCATGGAACTTCCCTCCCGGGGAAAACAGACCAAAATTGTGGTAAGCACAAAAATGAAAAATTAAAGGGTGCAGTGAGAAAGTAAACTTGAGTTAAATTTAAATCAGGGCATTGGAAAGGGCATTTTAAGTTGAGACCTGAGGTTAGCAGGAAGGAGCCAGATTGGAGAAAGGAGGCTTCACCCCAAACCTTGGGGATGATAGAGGAGACGCCCCCTGGCGTCGGTGGGAATGGAAAGGAGCCCGCATTGACGCCTGTGTGGTGGAGACTCGGAAGCCAGGTGGGAATAGCAAGAGATAAGGCCAGAGGTACCGGCAGGGCAGCCTCCGGCAGGAACTAACAGGCCACGGTAAGGATGTTTGTTTGCCTTAGTCATATGAGAAATGCAGCATCTTTGCCGTTTTTTAAACTTTTTCATTATAAAATTTTTCAAACACATGCAAAAGTAGAGTAGTCCAGTGAAATCCTGTGTACTTGTTTCAACATGACCAATTTCTTACCTCCCTGACCCACCTGGTGTTATTTTGAAGACAATCCAATACATCCTTTTTTTTTTTTTGGAGACAGAGTCTTGCCTTGTTGCCCAGGCTGGAGTGCAGTGGTGCAATCTCGGCTCACTGCAACCTCTGCCTCTGCCTCCAGGGTTCAAGCAATTCTCCCTGCCTCAGCCTCCTGAGTAGCTGGCATTACAGGTGCCTGCCACCATGCCCGGCTAATTTTTGTATTTTTTAGTACAGACGGGGTTTCGCCATGTTGGCCAGGCTGGTCTGGAACTCCTGACCTCAGGTAATCTGCCCATCTTGGCCTCCCAAAAGTGCTGGGATTACAGGCATGAGCCACCTTCCCCGGCTCTCATCATTTCTTATATGAATATTATGATATGTACCTCTAAATGAGAAGGACTCTCTTTCAAGGGGCAGGGGGAATAACCAAAATACAAGATCACACCTTAAAGAATAATAATTTCATAATAACATCAAATATTAAAGAGTTTTAAGCAGGGGAATCCCATTATGTGATTAACTTTTAAAAGACTACTGTAGGCTGGGTGCAGTGGCTCACACCTGTAATCCCAGCACTTTGGGAGGCCGAGGCAGGCAGATCACTTGAGGTCGGGAATTCGAGACCAGCCTGGCCAACATGGCGAAACCCTGTCTATACTAAATTACAAAAATTAGCTGGGTGTAGTGGCACGCACCTGTAATCCCAGCTACTTGGGAAGCTGAAGCAAGAGAATCTCTTGAACCAGGGAGGTGAAGGTTCCAGGGAGCTGAGATCACACCACTGCACTCCAGCTTGCGTAACAGAGTGAGACTCTATCTAAAAAAAAAAAGACCATTGTGCTGCCCTACCTAGAATGGACTTGAGGGCTGGAGAAATGGAAGCAGAGAGCTAGGAGGCCAAGGTAGAGGCCCAGGCAGGGCTTGGTGAGGCTGGACCAGGACAGTGGCAAAATACACAGAGGGAAGTATGAACATTGGGTCTATTTCAGAGGTAGAAGCATAGACTAGGTGATGGACCGATGAGACAGGGGGATGCCAGGGAGGGCCCATAGGGCCTGGCTGGAGCATCAGGAGCAATGGAACTGCTGTGACTGAGCTGGAGACCCCTGGGCAAGCAGTGATGGGGATGGGTGGAAGAAAGGCAGAGGGAGCACTCAGCTTTAAGGGTCTCTCTTTGACTCTATGAGCTTGCTCAGAGGAGTGATGGAAGAGGTACCTGCCTTTCCCCCGGCCTCCTCTGCCTCTCCTCCTTCCATGCCCTAGACAAGGAGGCCCAGGCTGTAGGCGGGGACGCAAAGCAGCCACTCCCTTTTCCAAAAGGGCCACAAACTGTCTGTGGGCAGCCAGGGGCTTCAATCTGGTTTAAGGAGTGAGTTTTGCCTTCTACATACCCACAAAATGCTTCTACACCCTAGCCCCAAGCAGTCACCTTTGAAATGTTCTCACATCATGAGTATGAAAGGAGAAGAGTGACTTTTCCAGACACTGAGGCAATTGCACTGACAAGATGCCCCCAAGCTGGGACAAATACCCGAAAGGGCACAGAAGAAGTACAAGACTGTTCCAGGGGCACGGCAAGCCCACAGAGAACCTTTGGGTGAATTCGAAGAAAACAACACCCCCTCGGGGAAGATGCAGCCCCCAGGCACATGGCTTTGAGGGTTGCCAGTATCTCTGTGAAGATAAAGAAACGATATTCCTTTTCATGATGGTTCAGCCCCTTGTCTAGCTGTCCTTGGGCCGTGGGAACAGACAAGGTAATCATTCACAATAGCACAGACCATGTCCTTACCCCTGGTAGCTTTAGTTTGGTTGGTGAGATGGAAAGGGCATTGCAATAATTACATTGTTATTATTATTATTATTATTATTTTAAACAAATTCTCGCTCTGTTGCCCGGGATGGAGTGCAGTGGCATGATCTCGGCTCACTGCAACCTCTGCCTTCTGGGTTCAAGCGATTCTCCTGCCTTAGCCTCCCAAGTAGCTGGGACTACAGGCATGCATTACCATGCCCAGCTAATTTTTGTATTTTTAGTAGAGGTGAGGTTTCACCAGGTTGGCCAGGCTGGTCTCAAACTCCTGACCTCAGGTGATCCATCCACCTCAGCCTCCCAAAGTGCTGGGATTACAAGAGTGAGCCACTGTGTCTGGCCAATAATTACATTATTACATACCTTGTCTGGTCTTTGTGTGTGTGTGCCAAAAGGAGAACATTGAATGGAGTCCGTAGATCAATGTGGAATGCAACCATTAGGAAAAGTCTCTCTGAAGTGGCCAGATTGGGCTGAGCACTTAGGGAAGGGCAGGAGAGGGAGGTCATTCCAGAGGAGGGCATTCTTACGCTTTCTTCAGTGGGATAAAGCAACACCAAGGTGTCACGAAAGTCAAGGGCAGAGCACGTTTCAGAAGGTCACAGTGGCCAGCCGTAGCCAATGCTGCCGAGAGGACCTGAGAATAAAGGCTGAGTTAAGGCCTTTTGAAAAAGTTTTTTTAGAGCAGGGAGTCAAAAGCCAGGTTTTCAGGGGTTAAGGAAGGGGCTGTGCAAAGAAACAAAAGTAGAGCCTGTTTTGCATGAATTCAAGAAATTTGGCAGGAAAAGCCAATTGAGAAATTGAATGGAAACTGGAAGAGGCATAGGGGTCAAGTGAAGCTTTTTCAGGTTGGGAAATACCTGTTTGTATTTAGAGATGGTATGAAGAGAGCTGTAGAAAGAAAAAGACTGAACATGCCAGAGGGGATCTGGTACAGAAAGGAGAAGGATCCCTTGGGAGTTAGAGGGTTTTTGTTTTGTTTTGTTTTGTTTTGTTTTTCATCCCTGATTTCTAATCCTGAGAAGACGTGAGAGGTTCAGTCCAGGGACAGTCGTGTTAAGAAGTGAGGGCTCTTCTAACAGGTCGCCCTCATATTCAACCAAATCTAAGGTGACAGTGAATTAAAGCAGCACTTCTTAAAATGTCATGTGCATGCACATCATCTAGGGATCTTCTTAGAAAACGAATCCTAACTCAGCAGGTCTGGAGTGAAGCCTGAGAGTGCATCTGCAACACGTTCCCAGGTGATGCCCGTGCTGTTGGTCTGCATGGACAATACACAGCTGCTGAGAGTCCTAGAAAGTGGGAACAGAGAATATGGAGGTGGGAAATGACCAAAAACTCAACAGAAGGAAGTTTCCTTGAAGAGAATGAAAGCCCATGTCCCAACCTAGACTGAAAGGGCCCACTAAGCAGGATGAATGAAAAAAGGCCAACACAGAAATACAACGTGGTGAAATTTCAGAATGAGAAGCATGAGTTCTCTCTAGAGAAAATGAACAGGTTGTCTGCAAAGCTATAAGCCTAAAACTGACATCTTAGGTTTCACTGGAAATGCAGGGGCCTCGAATATCTACAGTGTCCTGAGAGAAGATTATTTTGAACCTAGGATTTTATATACCCAGCCAAACTATCGCTCCAATGGAAGGATACGCTGTAAAGCACAACTTATTGAACAAGAATCTTATGGCTTCTGCTTCTTGGGGCTGTTTCTCATATCATCTTTCAATGAATTGACTGGCATAATGGCAATCTGAAATTCAGGAACAGCAAGGCAGTAAAAGTGATATGGTCTAGGTATACAGGTCTAATTTTCTGACTTTATCTAGAAGTCAACAGTTGAATAATATAGAGGTAAAAGGAGGTACAGTCATTTAGGAATGGGGGAGTAGGTCATGCCATTTCAACTTTAAGATGGGGAGGTGAAAGCAAGAGGCAAGGAAAGTATTTTAGTGTAAGGAAATGCATGCCCATGATGGAATGGGCTTCAAAGGAGGCAGTACAAAATAGGTTTAGGGAGATTGATTGGCATGAGGGTGAGGTGGGTGGCCATAAGGACTTGGACTAGGATAGCAAGGAGAGAACAGCTTTAGATAAAATGCTTCAGCACAATCAAGGGGAGGGAAACCAGGGTTTCCAAGGAGCCTTTCAACTCTTCGTTTTCACAGGATTTATGGAGATTTAGTCCCATTTAGGGTATTTAAGAGGAGTAAAAGGAAAGGAAAGGGCCCCAACCTCAGTGTCCTCAACCAAATGTCCTCATTGTGTTTATGTGAGCATTGGCTGGCAGTGCTTGACTGCCTATGGGCAGACCCAGTCCAGGCAGATCTAAGCCAGGAGCTTATACATAAAGGGGTGAGAAACTTGAAGGGGCCATGAGCCCAAAACAGCAAAGGCAGAGGAAGACGGGGAGGTGGGGTGGAGCAAAGCAGGAAGGACAACATCCAGAGAAGTCTGCAAAAGCAGAGAGAGGGTACCTGCAGGCTACAGGGCCCTCAGGCTAAGAAAGTGATACCAGCAAGCCAGGGTAATGTTTCTGCACCCAAGGCAGAGGATGTTTGTTCTCTGCCCCACTTCTTTACATTGTATAGATTCTTGCCAGGTATGATTTTTAGCCAGATAGCAGGTGCAGGGAAACTAAGATAACCTCACATCACTGAGCTGCTGCCCTAGATGGCTTCAGGCAAGTGTGGAAGGACTGACAGATACTTTTACCTACAAGACAAATGGTGAGAGCAGACCCAGGCAGGAGTATAATCTAGAATCCAGATCTAAAAAACGTGTGGAATGACTTGCATTCATTTGCTTCTAGAGCAAGAGTCAACAAACTTTTTCTCTAAAGGGCTATATAGTTAATATTTAAAATTTGCAGGCCATAAAGTCTGTCACAACTACTCAACTCTGCTGTCATAGAGCACAAGTAACTGCAAGAATAATCGCGGGCAATATGCAAATGAATGGACATGGATGTGTTCCAATAAAACTTTATTTACAAAAACAGCTGGGCCAGATTTGACCCATATACGACATCTATCAACCCCTGCTCTAGAGTAAATTCTACTGCCATTGTCTCTAGAGATATTGTTCTATTATCTCTAGGAGTACAGTAAGCAGAATTGTTCCATAAATCTAATCAACCATTGAGGAATGATTTTTTAATCTTAATAGCTAATATCATTGAGTCCTTTTTAGTTGCCAGACCCTCTGTGTTATCTCATTTAATCTTCACAGCATTATAAGGCAGGTACTTGTATCCATCTCCTCAGAAATGAAGAGGGTTTTTTTGTTTTTGTTTTCCGAGATGGAGTCTTGATCTGTCGCCCAGGCTAGAGTACAGTGGCATAATGTCGGCTCCCTGCAACTTCGGCCTCCCAGGTTCAAGCGATTCTCTTGCCTCAGCCTCCCGAGTAGCTGGAATTACAGGCACATGCCAGCACACCCAGCTAATTTTCGTATTTTTAGTAGAGACGGGGTTTCACCATGTTGGCCAGGCTGGTCTTGAACTCCTGACCTCAGGTGATCCGCCTGCCTCGGCCTCCCGAAGTGCTGGGATTACAGGCGTGTAAGGCAGTATCTTCTGCTAGTACCTGTGAGGCAGGAATTTGAACTCAGATCTCTCTGAGGCTGTGTTCTGGCACTCATTCAATCTTGCATTTTGCCTCCTAAAAAATGCTTCCATCATCCTGGCTAACACGGTGAAACCCTGTCTCTACTAAAAATACAAAAAATTAGCCAGGCGTGGTGGCGGGCGCCTGTGGTCCCAGCTGCTCAGGAGGCTGAGGCAGGAGAATGGTGTGAACCCGGGAGGCGGAGCTTGCAGTGAGCCAAGATCGTGCCACTGCACTCCAGCCTGGGCGACAGAGTGAGACTCTGTCTCCAAAAATAAATAAATAAATAAATAAATAAATAAATAAATACTTCCATCTTATCCTAGCATGGGTAGGCTTTGATCCTAAAATGTAAATGGAATCTTATTTTGTATGCATTGGCTTTGAAGGATTCTGTAGTGTAAACTTTTATAAAAAGAAGCATCGCTTTCGGAAACCAAGTAAGCAGCCCTAACTCATTCATAGCCTAACTTAGAATGTGTATATTGTGCATAGCTTATGAGAAGTGGCCTCAGGCCTAAAATTCACACTGCCTTTCAACTTATTTGGCTCTACAAGGCCTTACTTCTTAGAAATTAATTTAATGCATGCGATTGTATATGTTGCAGATATTTGTCAAACACTGGGTTAATTTTTAGGGATTAGTGAGTGTTTGCTGTAAATCCAAATATCAGAAAACACACATTTGAGGTGTAAATGGCTTAATTTGCAAGGTCAACTGAAGTAAAGACACAGTAATGAAATTGAAAGGCTGTTCACACTTCGTGTATATTTTCTCTCATTGTTTTGATTACATTGAACAAATATCATCGCTTGGTCTGATTTTGATTAAATACACAGAGACAAATAAGCAAAAGTTCTTGCCTTCAAGCTGCTTGTATTCTAGCAGGGGAAGGTAGGCAATAAATAAACAAGTAAAATCTATGGTATATCAGATAGTGGTAAGAGTGCTAAAGGGGAAAAAGTAAGAAAGGGGGAGTAGGGAGAATGTATGTGTGCACTGCAGTGAGTGCATGTGTGTGTTGGTGAGTTGGCAGGGCTGACACACAGCAGGGCATGCTGGTGGAGAGGATCAGGCCGCAGCTTCTGTGATTGGTCAGTACCTCTGCTTGTCCATTGTTGACTATTTTGAACATCACGCAAGAGTGGGATTGCCCTTTCAAAGCAATTGACAGGGAGGTCTCACTGGCCGGGTACCTTCTAAACACGGATGCAGCAAAGGTGGGGACATTTGGAGGGAGGGCATTTCAGGCACAGGGATCTCCAAGAGCAAAGCACAGAGGCAGGTGTGGCTACAAACGGGCACGGAGGTCCGCGAGACTGGCCAGGAACGTGCCCAGTCAAAGGCACTCATCCTCTAAGTTGTGATACTTGGCTGTGTAGACTCTGAGAGGCAAATCCACTAGCTTGCTCTTGTACTAAGCAGATTAAATAAACATTGTTCAAGTTAGAGTTCATCACTCTGTGATTTTGAATGGCCCTAAATGATTCTAATTCTTTGTCCAATTCAAAGATCAATGTCTCAGCCACCCAGAGGCAGACTTCTCCCTGGTGTTTACATATCTTATAGTAGACACATTAAAGACATTCATGAGTAAAATGGGTGCTATTTTTGTTTCTGAAACTACCACAAAGTACAGATTCTGACCCCACCAACTTCCTCCTTCCTGAGTCCTCCAGCAGCATGTTTATAGCGCCCTCTCCTGTCTGGCAATTGCACTGGGCTTCCACCAGACTTGGCTGGGCACACACCCTCACCTCCCCATGCTCTGCCCGTGGCTCAGAATGGCTGAAACTGGCCCAGAGAGAGAAGATTCCCATTTCTCATGCACTCATGTCCTTCTCCAGCCTAGCCTACATTTAGCAGTTTTATTGTTTAAAAATAATGTCTCCTGTGGTCTCTTAACGTCTTTTCTCTCCGGCTTGCATCTGGCTCCCAATCAGCAAGCTAGTGAGCATTTCTGCACCAGTATTGGTGGTTTGGGGATATTCTCTTCCATTTCTCCATGTCTCTTTTCCTCTTCTCCTGGAGAACTGGTGGGCACAAGCAGGGAAGAGCATAGAAGTTGGAACCTCAATCTGTTTAGGTCTGTGCCCAGCCAATCAAATCCCAGGGCTTGAAAGCCAGGAGTAGACCCCACAGTGGTTTTGACCTTGGCACAGAGAAGCTGAAGATAGAGGCTTCCCCTAGCGCGACCCAGCCATGGACATGCATTGAGCACTTAGGCCCATTCTCGTAAGGGAACGAAAGCAAATTTTAATGGGTAATTGAGGGTGGGGACGGAGCCTGGAGTAGGATTGTGTCTAATGCCAAATTCAAATGTTGAAACCCTAACCCTCAATGTGATAGTATTGGGGTGGGGCCTTTGGGCAGTGATTAGGTCTAGATGAGGCCTTAAGGATGGGGCTGCATGATGAGATTAGTGTCCTTGTAAGAAGAGAAAGAAACACACTGTCTCTCCTTCTCTCTCTCATTCTCTACCCTGATTCTCCCTCTCTCTTCCTCTCTCTCTCTCTCTCTCTCCTTCTGCCTTGTGCAGACACAGCACACAGCAAGAAGGCGGCTGTGTACAAACCAGGAAGAGAGGAGCTCTCACCAAGAACTGAATCAGCCAGCACCTTGATCTTGGTCTTCCCAATCTCCAGAACTGTGAGAAATAAATGCCTGTTGTCAACAAAATTTAGCTCTGTACATCGATAAAGATGGCATCAAAGCAGAAAAAAAAAATTAAGTGCATAGGGTGTAAATGAAAGAAGAAGAGCCGCAAGCTGATGACTATTGAAGTGGGCATAGATAAGTAGGGGGTCTATGCCAACACTGTCCAAAATACGTCATGCAAACCATATATATCATTTCAAATTTCCCAGTAGTCATATTTTACAAGGTAAAAAGAAATAGGCTAATCCATTTTTAAAATTATCTTTATTTAACTCAATAGCTCCAAACTATAATCACTTCAACGTGTGTCAGTAGCCCAATCTGAAGTGCTCTGTCTCACACATGGCTGGTGGTTATCATACTGAACAGCAGAATTCTATGCTACACACTCTACTAGTATGCATGCTGAAAATGTTTTCCAGAATAAAAACAAAAAGTTGACAAACAAACCAAAATGCATGTTGCTTACACTGCCCAGTCTATGGTATTTTGTAATGTCAGCTGGAGCTGAGACAGGGACTCAGGGCTTCTCTCTCTCCGATTGAGATTAATAAACCACTTCTACCTCTCCACTACTTCCCTTTCTCCAACACAGAACAAAAATGAAAAATGAATGCCGTGAGGTATTTACTGGAAGCCCTTGTTTCAAGGCAGTGAGGTGTCTCAGTTCCCTGCAGGAAGTGTAGATGGCTTTGCTGAAAGTCTCTACTCTGGGGGGCCCTGGCCCAGCCCCACCTACAGCAACCCTGAGAACAGCCTCACTCTGAGGAATGAGATGCTGGGAACGGTGTAGTTGGGAAGCAGAAATGAAGTGATTTTGTTCTGCAGACCCGTAGTTTAAAGGCCACCTCCACTCTGCCTCCTCTTCTGGCCTCGTTCATTTTTCTTCTAAACTGAGTTGTGTCCAACCCTTGCGCTCACTCCTTCCACCTTCTTTTCCCAGGCAAAATCGCCACCAGAGTGCATTTCTTGGCTAAGGGCAGCCCCCAGCAACTTGGGAAGCAGAGAACTTGCGATGAGGGAGTGGGTACAAGGCGTGGGGAGTGAGCAGAAGCACGTGCCGCTGCCTCCCTGGTATCACTGTCACTGTCACTGCCTCCTGGCTGGTCCCTGCCAGTCCCCGACACAGATCCGGGGCTGCCAGAGGATACAGTCTTACTCTGCAATTGCACACTCTGTTCTAGCTGCCGTTGCATTTGAGATTGAAAATAGAAAAAAAAAGACACAATAACCATATTGAAAAGCTGACTCTGTCCCTGCCCAGCCTTTGGGTTCTGTGTGGGAAATGGAGTTTGATGTGGAGGGACTGCGGGCTAAGGAGGATCTGGGCCTTCTGTGGCTGAGCAGCTCATCTGACTGTCCTGGGTTTCGCCTTCGTGCTCCTTGGCTGGGACATGGGGTAATGCTCCTCCCACTCCGAAGCCTCCCTCACAAGATTCTGCAGGGCTGCCCTTTCGTTGACTATGTGTAGGATGCAAGGCTAGGAAAAAGGCCCTATCTGGGGTTCAGTGAGCGTTTTCCTAGAAGGGTAACATTTGAAAATCACATCCACTTGGAAGGGAGAAGGAGACAGAGCAGAATGATCCGGGCTTTTCCTTCTCTTTGGAAACGTGTTGTGATGATCTCTGCTTCCGCCCCCTCCCCTCGAACTTACAGAGCCAAAGATATGGAGAGGAGGGTCTTCAACAAGGTGCAGACCCTGGGGATGAGGGAAATGGGATATAGATGAGGAAGACCCAGGTTCCGTCCTGAGTGTTCCGGGAGAGCTGTCTGTGTGGGCTCCAACAGGAAGGGGCAGGCTTGCAACAAGGAAACAGAGTGAGCCTGGGAAATCCTCGCAGCCCTCCTGACGTGGCGCCCACTGTAACTGCACCGATGCAACCTCTAATTATACTGCTGGTGGCAAGAATGAGCTCATGGTGTCTGCAAGTGACTTTCCCAGTAACGAGCCCCTCTCAAAGTGGCAGACTCCCAGCTCAGCCTTCTCCTGGGCCAGCAAAACTCTGGCAAGAAGCAAAATCAGAGAGTTCCTTCCTGTGTGTGTATGTGTATGGGTTGAAGCCAAAAAGAGCTCAAATCTTCTTCTTCATCCTAGATGGATGGAGACAGAAATTTGCTGTAGGAGCTGCAGGTGGAGTGGTGTCCTTTCCTCTCTAACTTGCAGGCACGCCTGGAGACTTCCAACAAAGGAAAGGAAACCTCCTTCCTCACACCGGTCCCTGGTGGGTCCCCGTCTCACGTGTTAGGGATTAAACTCCCAGAAGAAGGTTTGTAGGGCTCCCAATGGTTGTGCAAGAGGCCTCCTCTTAATAGCGGAACGATGCTATTCGAGGCCCTAGGGACGTGGAGCTCACATTCCTGGCTGCTGGACTTCTGGGAATTGGGCACGATCAGCGTGGAATTCACCCAGGTTTCAGACTTTTATGTCCACGCGAACTCCTACCTTCTGTGATGTAAACAGAGATGCAGCCCTTTCTGCTATCTGGCCTAAGAGACAGGAGAGGTTCCCCGCAAATACGGCTCTCAGGCCCCCTCTGTGAGCGAACAGAGTAACAGCACCCTAAAGACCAGAGCTCTTCCTGACAGTCTGGGAAGGGCCTGAGCTTGCAGCTGGGGACATTCAGAGTATGTAGGGGGTGTGCACTGTCACATCTGGGCATCATTAAGCAGGTGGGAGTGGCATGGCCACCAAGGGGAAGGAGAGTTGGTCACATCTAGGCTGCCTGCCCCCAAAAGCTCTCCCATTTACAAATCAGCCAGCCAGAGAGGCTTCAGCTGGGGATGGAGCGGGTTGCCAGCGGGAAATGTTGTTTGAATTAGGTGATTGAAAGGCTGTAGGGAAGGCAGGCCAGCTTCTCAGGTATTTTTAATAAATGCTTACGGTTCTTCTTCCAAAGCAGGTGAAAGGAGAATATATAAGTAACGATATATTTGCGGTGGCTATGCCTATTCCACAGCAATCACAAGGGGTGTCCTTGGGGTGGGAGTGCGCCCGGGAAAGAGTTGGCAATCAATGAGTGACAGTCCTAGACTTCAAGGACCAGAAAGACTAGGCAGCCCTGGGGGACCAGACTAAGCAGGACCATGAGAGAGAGAGAGAAGCACTGTGGCAAAAGGTGGAGGGTCTCACTAGCTCTTTATTTCCCAGAAGAAATATCAGACACGCAGGGTCGACTTCTGCATTAAGCACCGCAGGCCCAGTGCCAGGGACCGTAGCCTTTTGGGGGCCCGTGAAAATGTTTTGATTTCTTTTAAAATCAGAAAAAAATAAGTAAAGCTTTAGGCTGAAGAACATGTTTTAATATGCAATATTAATATACTTTATGCCAATGCAGTTGCAAAATATTATTTTTAATAATTTTGTTAGCAGGGAAAGGAGTCCACCGAGGCGAAGGCACCTTAAATTTTCCTAGTGCCCAGGAAATTTTAACTGAAGCCTGTGAACCCCAGCTGAGCTTCTTGCAGTAGGCGCTAGCTCTGGGCCACAGCAGAGGACGCCTCCGGGCTCTCTTGTTTGAAAACCTCCACCAATGTCCTGTTCTTCTACTCTTTACAAGCCGGGCTCCGAATGAAAAAAGAAGAAACAAAGAACGCACGCTCCTTGGCACCAACTTCACTTTCTCAGGCTTCTGCAGGTCCCAGGCCTCCCGATGTCTCCCTCTCCACCCCGAGCATTTCCAGACCTTGGAGAGCCTGACTTGGGAAGGAGAAACTGGAATCAATCGGTTTACCGACCCCCTTTTCCCAACCGCCGCCTCCCCACCAATCACTCCACGTCCGGAAGGGGGCTGGGGGCTCCCGACTATAGGAGACTCTGGGAGTCCTATGAGGCCTTTGAGAGAGGGGTGCGAGCGAGGCTGGAAGGAAAGGCCGGGCAGAGAGCGGAGTGGCTCGCGCGCATCTCTCCCGGCGCGGCAGGAGGTTGGCACTGCTGCCCCCCGGCGGGTCCCAGAACCGCTGGGCGCCCGCGGCCGCGCAGTCGGATTGTATTTCTGCGGGGCTCGCTCCCGGGCCTGGCTCGGGGCCGCCGCCGCCGCCGCCGCCGCCGCCCCTCCCGGCGCGCAGGCTGCTCTCCAGTCGCGGCCACGGGGTAGCGCTCGGCCCCCCTCTCCGCGTCTCCGCCTCCGCCGCGCTCGTCCCCGGCTCACGCTGCCCCCGCAGCTCCGGCTCGGCGCAGGCAGGAGCGGCTCTCTGGACGCCGAGCCCGGGAAGCGGAGGGAGGCGGGCTCGGCGAGCGGCGGCTGCGGCCGAGGCGCTGGGGCGGCCGTTGCTCCTCCGGCCCGGGAGGTCGGCTATCGCCGGGCGTCCGAGGGGGCGCCGCGTCCCCGGAGCCGGGGCTGCCCGCCGGGCTGTCCGTGCGTCTTCCCGAGAGCTCCGGCCGGGGCGCAGCGGAGGGCAGAGCCGCCGGTCTCCATCCTCGGGCCGGCAGGAGGCTCTGCGCCCGGGCGCCGGCCACAGCCCGCGTCGCAAAGCCCAGCACCCGCCCCCGCCGCCCGGCGGCTGGCGCGGACATGGGCGCTCAGGGCTGCGCGCCCGGCCCCGGGACCCGCAAAGTTTGCTAGCCGGCTGGGCGCGGAACCGAGGGCGCGCCCGGCCCCAGCGCCCCCGGAGGAGACCCGGCGTCTCCGGATTCGGCGCGAGGGCGGTGGAGCCCAGAGGGGGTGGTTCGGCCCAGCCAGATGCCGCCTGCAAAGTTAGAGAGAAGAAAACTTCAGCTCCAGGGAGATTCGGACCGCTATGCTCACCGCGCCCCCCGAAACCGGCGCCCCTAAAAGAACCCCCGCACCCGCGTCTGCCGCTGCCCTCGGCTCTGGCCGGGTCCCGGGGGCCCGGCGCCTGGAACGGCGGTGACTGCGTCGGACTGGAGAACCCAACCAGGGGGCGGGGAGGGGGCGGGCAACGTGGCCACGGGAGGAAGTTTCCTGAAGTTGTCCATTTATTCCGGAGCTCGGCCGGCGACCCGGCCGGATCGCAGAGGCCGCCCTGTTTGGGAGAAGTCGGAGTTAGGGTGCTAAGGGAGAGAGGCGCCCTAGTCCGAGAGGGCGGCCTGGCTTCTTTCTCCCTGCTCGCCCCCTCGCCTTCCGGGCGCGCTGCCGGCCTCGGACTAGTACAGAAGAGGAGGGAGGGTTGGGGTGGCCAGCGCTGCCCCTCCTGGGCATATTACGCCCCGGGGCACGGAGCCGCGTAGACTGACTGTTTCCTGGGACGAAGCCACGGGGTATCGGCCCCCACCAGGATTATAAAACAGGGCGGAGGGAAGGGAGATCCCGAGGACCCCCCTCCAGGCTGGTCACCATGTGGGGACTTTTGATCTGGACGCTGCTAGCTCTGCATCAGATCCGCGCGGCCAGAGCCCAAGGTAAGGAGGGACCCCCACGTGGGGACAGGGAGGCGGCTGGGAGAGTGGGCGGGGGAGGGGCGGCGGGAGCTCGCTGGCCTCACGGTGGCCTCCTGGACACCCGGCTTAGCCGTGGCAGAGCCCTCTCCAGGGAGTTTCAAGACACCCCATCTCCCAAGTTTTGGGGGCTCTTTTGGGGGTGGGGCAGTCTCTCCGAGACTTGTGGCTTCCGAATGGGGGAAGGTGGGGACGACCTGGGGAGGCAGAGATGAGCCCAAGGTGAAGTGGGAGGGGCGCTCCCCTCCCCCCGTCTGCTGTGGCTGCCCTGCGCCGGCTTGGGAGGGGAGCGACATTCCGTGCCGGGCTCCACGCTCGGCTATGCTGAGCTTCCCAGACCGAGCTCCTGGTTCCCTGCTCGGTGTCTGCGGGGAAGGGCAGGGCCCCTGCCGGGCAGACGATGGCCTCCCCGGGGCGAGGGAGTGGGGTGGGCGAGCGCTGGGAAGGAGTGAGATCGGGCGCTGGGTGCCGGGTTGCTCGCCCCGGGAGAGCAATTGCCCGGCTTGGCCACGTACGGGAGCCCGCCCCTGGCTGCCCGGCCGGCCGCTGGGGCTGGGGGTGCTTCGCTGCGCGGGCCTGGAGCCGAGGTCGCCGATGCAGCCGCGGACCCACCGGGGGGTGGTGCACAGGGAGGGTCTGAGGCCTCCCCTCCCACCCATCCACCCACACCCAGCATCCCCGCCCCTGCCTCCAGCCTCCGCTGTTAGCTCGATAGTCTGTGCAGCCGCTCGCTGCTGTGACCTGTGGCTGCCGGGAGCAGCCTCGCGGTGGAGAAGGGCTGGTGGCTTTGGGTTTGGGAGTGCTACGAAGGATCCGAGGTGCGATCTGCGCTGCCCGCTTCCTGAGGGTGGATGCCCAGACGTCCCTCTGGTCCCCGGGCAGGTCCCCGCGGTGAAGGGCGGCTGCACCGGCGGTTCCTCGCCTTTGGGGTTCGCCGATCCAGACAGTGGTGTCAGTGGTGTCCGAGCGGCGCCTGCTGGGGGCGGAGGGAGACGAAGCCTGGACTGAGCTCCAGGACTCGCAGGGCTAGGCCTTCACTCTCGCAGGCTCAGGAGGGGGCCAGACCCACCCTGGGGGCTGGACTGTGGGGGCTGCAACCCACTCCCCACGCCGCCTCTTGGATCTCCAAACCTTCTGGGAAGAAGGGACCCCGTGCGCCCAGCGTCAGGCAATCCAGAGAGCCAGGATCAAAGAGATGAAAATAATCAGCTCTCACTCACAGGGCTGAGGGGAGGATTTTACGAGGTAATTTACGTAAAAGCACTTAGAAATTTTGTAACGAGCCCTATAAATGTAGGGTAATAAAAGTTATTATTTTTATGATCATCATAAAATCTTTGAACAAGCGAGGACCTCAGAGGTCATCTTATTCTAGTAGCCATTTAACAGATAGGGAAACTGAGGCCAAATGGCATTAAGTGACTTGCCCAAGGCCACTCTGTGATCTGGGGGCAGAGGCAGGTCTGGAACCAGGTGAGTTCTGAGCCCCTCTCCCTCAAACCAGGACCGGCTGCATGGGGTCTCCTTGTCTAGGCCCCCTCTTTGAGGGGTCCCAGGAGGACCCTGATGCTGGCAGAATAGGAATGGGTTGTCCTTCATCCTGGAGCAGCCTCACAGTTGTGCTCTGGGATAACCAGTGTTACTAGCCAAAAGCCTGGACGGCGTGGAGGGACGGGATGCCAGCATCCGTCTGGACCCTTCTAACTTCATTGCTCTACAGACTTTTCAACAGTGGTATGATCTCCCTGGGCAGGTGGCTCTCCAATTCTTGTCTCATCTAGGACCAGGCCCTTATAGAGTACCCAGGGCACCTGATGGCCCCTGCTTTGGAGTCTTCATGTGTCCCTTCCTGTCCCACGTCCACACCTGTGCCATCCACTTGAGGCCAAGATCCCACCCCTCCTGCTGAAGTGAAGGCCAGGTGGCCCCCTGTCCCTGCGCCTCCTGCGGGAGAGGCTCCCCTGTCAGAAGCAGAGAAAGTCTCTGTGATTGATTCACTTCCTCTCTGCCTTTCTTGTTTGCTGGCTTTTTGCGTGTCAGGCGGCCCAGGTCCCCTGCTGCTCCGCTCGTGTTCTCTGGCTCTGAGAGTGTTTTCCAGCATCGAGCCCTCTCCTGCCATGTGTGTCCCCGGCGGCAAGCCTTGCAGAGGATTGTGGGAACGCGGTCCTAGGCTTGGCAGTGCTGGGTTTGGGTGTTGGAGGGGGTAGGATTAGGACATGAGGTCCTTTCTTATCTGCTTTGGGGTTAGAGAGTGAGTTTCTTCCAGTCTCACGCCATGACATTAATCCTTCGGGGGTGGCTGAAGCCACTAGCACTGTCATTTCTGAGCCCACGAGCCTGGTTCTCCAGGCGTGGCACAGAACGAGGGACGAAACAATTGTTCCTCCCTTGAGACAAACTTCACATCGACCACTGTCACCAGATTTTATCTGAGCCTAGCCTGGTTGTTTTTTTTTTTTTTTTTTTTCGGGTGCTGGACCTGAGCGACATCACCTGGGTATACTGAAAGCTAACATTTGACCATTGTCCCTATGCCCGATGGGTCACATGATGCAAACTCATTTCCCAAGCAAAGTGCAGTGAGGTTGTAGAAAGAGCATTGGCTTTGGCAGCAGAAAGAATGGGCTCTCATGATCTGGCTTTGCCACTTCGCTGCAGAGAGGCCTTCTGCAAGGCTCTTAGCCACTAAGAGCCTCAGTTTCCTCATCTGTACACTGGCGATAATAGCTCTTGCCTTGTAGAATTGCTAGGAGAATTCAAGGTATTCCAGGGACAGGGCCCCAGCCAGTGCCTGGCACATAGAAGGTACTTAATACATGGCAATTATTATTGTTGTTACGATGGTTTTAACACTAAGCTAGGAGTCCATGAAGAATGGTACCCTGCCACCCACCAATAAGACCTCGAATTCTTTTTCCTTACCCAGGAGGTTTCTTTAAATTCCTTCCGTGGCCACATCACTGTGTCTCAAAGAGTGGCCCTCAAGCACTTAGTTCCCAGGGAGTAGTAGCAATGCAGATTCTTGGGCTCTGCTCCCAGACACTGATTGAAAAGGTCTGGGTGAGCCTGGAAGTCTTTTAACTAGAGCCTCGAGAGATTTCCCATGTGCTTGGAAGCTTGATTACTGCTGGAGGTCATCCTGGCCAGCCTGAGAGGTTGGGAGGAGGGCAGGAGCAGCCGAGCCAGCTGGTCCAGAAGTTTCTTTCAAGAGAATCATGCCTGGGGGGAGAACAGAAGGAAGGGAATCTGAGCCAAGTGAACAAGGCAGTGGGGACAACCCTGAAAGAGGACTGGAACCCCCAGCTCTAGAGGCTTCTGAAAGGCTCCAAAGGGAGAAAGCTTAGTGCTGGGAGCTAATCACAATAAAAGCCAACAGTACACGAGGGAGCGGGATGAAAGTTTAATTACATGGTGTGGCTAAGCTGTAATTATTAATTACTGACAGCAAAAAATAACTTATTGATCAGGGCCTTTTGCTAATTACCAGGAGGCTGAGTGTCGTGCTTGCCTGGGGCTCAGCTGTCAAAAGCCCCACGCGAGAGTGGAATGGGGGTGTCCCTACTCTCCCGTGCCCCTCTTTCCCGCACCCTTTGCACCCCTTGGCTTCAGCGGGGGAGTCCGGAACATTCTGGCAGTGGTTAGGTGAGGGATACAGCTTGGTGCTTCCACTGGCTGCAGAAAATGGCCCCTGCCTGGGAGGAACAGAGTCAGGACCCCCACCCAGAGGCTACATCCCGCTGGCAGCCTGACACCTGCCTCGGAAATCCCACCCCCGACCCCCACTCCCCCCCACACACACCCCACCCCCGCTTCATGCATTTGTTCGGCAAATATTTATCGACTGCCTCTCCCTCGTGTCCTCTACTGGAAGGCCGGCATAGGGGCCAGGAACCTTGTTCTACAAGGGAAAGGAGGCTGGGAAGGAGGCCAAATTCTTTACAGCGATCCTCTGTTTAAACAGCGCCTGAGTGGCTGACTTTAAAATGAAGTGTTAACCTGCATATTGGTCCGCATTTGACTTTGTACCACAGGACGCAGTCGGGCTGTAAGCTAACAAGGAGGGGAGAATGGGCTGATCTTCTGTCCTAAGGACTAATGGGAATCATTGCATTTGACTTGAAAGATACACGAAAAGTCATCTAGGACCGTCCTCTGCCCACAAGGCCATCTGGTCTCTGCTTTCATACCCTTGATGATGGAGGACTCACTACTGCTCAACACCAGCTGGTTGTTAGCTATGTTTTATGCTGATGAAGAAATTGTCCCCTTATAGCTGGTTTTCCTAGGATCTGGCTGTGGTTGAAGGGGTCCTCTGATTGGCTGGAGCCCTCTCCCTGTCCCTACAGACTCCCAGCCCCTCTGGGAGGCAGGAGGCTGAGTTGGAATTGATGTCGGGTGTTAGTGTGCTCCCTGCGGGGTTTCTACCCCGCTCCCCCTGGAGCATGTTGCCGCAGACAGCCCTGGAGCTGCCTAAAGCGGTGGGAATTAGTCATCATAATTTGGGGCCTTGGGATGCCAATAGCAACAAATGGGCCAGCAGCAACTGGTGGCTGCGGCCCACTGCCTGTAATGGAAAGGAAAACAAGCTGGTTGCCGAGACACCCCGGGTGCCCCCTCCCCTAGGTGTCCCACCCCTGCTGTCCATGTGCTGGGCAGGAGGCAGAGCCAGTGAGCAGCGTTGAGCAGGGATGCTCAGTATCTTCGGGGGAAGGGAGAGAGGGGACTGCAGGGCTTGTCCCCTCAGACTTCCCGGGCCCGGTGTCTGGACCAAAAAGCCTCTTGCTGAGCCCAGGGAGCCCTGGGGAGACCCTTCTCCTGCAGACGTGGTGAATGGCTCCCAGCGTGGCTTCTGCCCCTTTGAATCCTGCCTGCATCACTGGGCGATGCTGAGCTGAGCCAGTTTTCTCATCTGTAAAATGAGTAAAGTTAAAAATAGTTGTATCTACCGGCTGGGCACAGTGGCTCACGCCTGTAATCCCAGCACTTTGGGAGGCCAAGGCTGGCAGATCACTTGAGGTCAGGAGTTCGAGACCAGCCTGGCCAACATGGGGAAACCCCATCTCTATTAAAAATAAAAAAATTAGCCAGGCGTGGTAGTGGGAGTCTATAGTCCAAGCTACTTGGGAGACTGAGGCAGGAGAATCTCTTGAACCTGGGAGGCGGAGGTTGCAGTGAGCTGAGATCGCGCCACTGTACTCCAGCCTACACAACAGAGCAAGACCCTGTCTCATGAAAAAAAAAAAAAAAAAAAAGATTGTTATCTACCTTATAGAATTGTCTTGGATAATCAAATGAGATTGTCCAGATCACTTTGAAAATGCCCTTTGTAAATGTTCATTTCTTATAATATGTCCATCACAGGCCAGGAGGATGTCCTGATCACTGCCCCTCTGCTCCCCAGACATGAACCTCCCCTCCCGCCTCATCTCCTCACTCCCCCTGCACTCACTCCTGTCCCCACACTGACTGCCTGTTGTTCCTGGAACTCACCAGGCCTCCAACCTGGCACTTGCACTTCCTGCCTTTCCATCAGTGGTGCCAACACCACCCAGATGTCTACAAAGTTCACCCTTGTTTCCTCCGGGATTTCCTCCTAATGTCTCTTATCCATCTCGGAGCACCCTATAACGTGGCATCTCCCAGCACCCACCCCCTCACTCTGCATCATTTTCTCCATTGCACTCAGCTCCAGCTGACATATATTGACTTGTTTGTTTGTTTATTATTGGTATTTCTGGAGGGCAGGGGCTTTGTTTCATTCACTGGTATATTTCTAGCCGCTAGGGCAGCGCCTCGCACATAGGAGGAGTCAGCATAATATGAAGAATGAATGAATGAATGAATGAATGAATGAATGAATGCATGCTTACTGGAGGCATACAGCCCACGGTCATCTGGCCCCTGCCAGCTCCTCCAGCTTCCTCCGAGGCCTCTCGCCCCATCTCCAGAGCTGATTGACTTGTGAAATGCCTCTGCTCTGTGTACATCCAGCATACCCCATGCCGTGTAGCCCTCAGCGCACTGAGCAGCCAGGTACCTCAAGAGTGGGGGCCCTGCCCTCCAGCAGCTCCCGCGGATGCATCTATGGAATGGGGTAGTGTTGCCATTGAGACAGGAGCCCCTGCTCAGATTTTCTGGCCATTTTCCCAGCTCTTCCTGACTCTGGCCTGACAGATGAATCTGCCTGTAGCAGGCCTGGCCTCTGGGTTGGGCAGCCCCTGGGTCTCTGCTGAAGCCCCATCAGCTGAACTCCAACTTTATGATGTGAAGGAAATTGAGAGGAGGGGGTAGAAGGTTTAGGGGGTAATGCCATCCATACATGGATGCACCATTTGAAATATACAAGGTCATTGATTAATGCTCCAGAGGAAAAGGGAGAGGAAGATCTTGCATCAACACTTATATTCCCAGCCAGGTGCGGTGGCTCATGCCTGTAATCCCAGCACTTCGGGAGGCCGAGGCAGGCAGATCACCTGAGGTCAGGAGTTTGAGACCAGCTTGGCCAACATGGCAAAACCCTGTCTCTACTAAAAATACAAAAATTAACCAGGTGTGGTGGCGCATGCCTGTAATCTCAGCTACTTATTAGGAGGCTGAGGCAGGAGAATTGCTTGAACCTGGAAGGCAGAGGCTGCAGTGAGCCGAGAACATGCTACTGCACTCCAGCCTGGGCGACAGAGCAAAACTCCATCTCAAAATAATAATTATTATTATTTAGCCTGTGTTTCTTCCGATTGTAGCCCATTCGTTTGAGTGGATCACATGGTCCCACCCAATGGCAAGGGAGCTAGGAAGTGCAGGCTTTCATGTGCTGGAAAAAGACAACCGGATCTCATGCACTGGCAATGCCTAGTGTTCCTTCATAACCACAGAGAAGACATTGTGGTCTCCGCATTTCATACAGAGGGTGACTTTACACAAGACATTTTTACCTTACACATTCCTAAAGCAGAACCCCAGTCTGTGCTATTATTTCCTTGTTTGGAGGCTTATTTTATTCCTCCTTAAGCTGTTAAGAAGTGGTATGTATAGGATCAGTGCCTCAGAATTGGGCTGACCTGGGTTCAAGCTCTGTCATCTGCTATCTGTGGCACTCTGGGTTAAGTCACTTAACATTCTCAACCTCTGTTTCTTTGTCTTTAAAACAAAGAGAAAAACATTCCAATGCTTAAATGAGATAATACACATAGAGCACTGAGAATGGAGCCTGACATATCTTAAGCACTTGTTTAATAAATGACTTTAACTATGTTTGTACTTCTGTGCTTGCCCCTCCAAATGGCCTTAAGATAGGATCTCAGATTGCATTAAGACAGCTTTTCTTCTCTGGTATCTTTGCTGTATATTTCACCCATATCTTCTACATCTTCTCATCTTTTTCTTTTTCTTTTTTTTTTTTTTTGAGACAGAGTCTTGCTTTGTCACCCAGGCTGGAGTGCAGTGGCACGATCTCAGCTCACTGCAACCTCCGCCTCCCAGGTTCAAGTGATTCTCCTGCCTCAGCCTCCCGAGTAGCTAGGATTACAGGCATGTACCGCCACGCCTGACTAATTTTTGCATTTTTAGTAGGCATGGGGTTTCACCACATTGGCCACGCTGGTCTCAAGCTCCTGACCTCAAGTGACTCGCCCACCTCGGTCTCCCAAAGTGCTGGGATTGCAGGCATGAGCCATCACACTTGGCTCATCCCATTTTCTTTTGCTTCTTCCCCAGTTTAGAATCTTTTTGTCTTCCCTTCCATCCTGAGCTCACGGTTGGTGCACAGTTCTGCTTGTCAGACATGGCAAGGTGCATTACAACCATCATCTGCCTCAGTCCTCCCTATCACTCTGACATGTGGATAAAGTGAGGCTGAGAGATTAATCACCCAAGGCCTTCTAGCAGGGAAGTTGAGGAGTCAGGATTTGAACCCAGGCCTCTCTGGTCCCAACATCTGTCCTCTTTCCGCTGCTCCAGGCTGCCTTTGGCTTCCACAGCATATGTCGCTGTCTTCCCAAGGAGAGGCAGCTATTCTCCAGGGATGCCCAGACAATTGTGCTGTTTGAAGACAGGCTGGTCCAGGGAGGGTGGTAGAGTTTGGAAAGAGGCCTTGGAACTCCTCCTCTTCCTCTTCCTCCTGATCCTCCTGGCTCTTGCCTCCACCCTGGCTGTGTCCTCACTAGGCCTTAACTTGGCAGAATATTGAAGGTCTTCTACTCTCCTCCTTGTCTCCATCTCTCTCTGGGGTTGGGATGCCCCAAAGCTATTTGAGGAGTTCCCTTAAGGTCACTTGGGGCATTCAGAACTGGCTTGCCAGTAACTGAGCCACACAAGTGCCTTCTAAATTGAACGAGGTGTGAGGGTGGGGAGGATGAGGGGAAGAAAGGCAATTAAAGTTTGATGCCATGTAGGAAGCTATTAGTGACCCAGAGGGGTGATGAAATTTTGATGATGTGACAGTCCTAACGGAAGGAAATATTATTTGCCATAACGAGGCTCATTCAGAGAATTCAGCATCTGGGGCAGACACCAGTGACTCTCAAGGGCCTCGTAAAGCCAGGACTCTGGAAATTTCCCCCTTCCCCGGGCACCTCCCTGGAGGTACAGATCTGGCAGGCCCAGAATCTGAGTAAAGGTCAAAAATATCACTGGCCACCTGAACAATTGGGCTGTCACCACATAATGTGAGTTAATTATGAATCTGGAGCCAATGCTTCATTTGCTGCTTCGAACTGTGAGAGCCATTGCAGAAAGTGGCAGCAGGGGCCCAGGCGGGACAGCATAGAGCACCAAGAAACCTGAAATGGGCCGGCCGCAGTGGTTCATGCCTGTAATCCCAACACTTTGGGAGGCAGAGGTGGGCGGATCACTTGAGGACAGGAGTTCGAGACCAGCCTGGCCAACATGGTGAAACCCCATCTAAAAATACAAATTACAAAAATGAGCTAGGCATGGTGGCACATGCCTGTAATCCCAGCTACTCGAGAGGCTAGGGCAGGAGAATTGCTTGAACCTGGGAGGCGAAGTTTGCCATGAGCCGAGATGGTGCCACTGCACTCCAGCCTGGAGGACAGAGTAAGACTCTGTCTCAAAAAAATAGAAACCTGAAATGTGGGTGACTCCCTGGGCTCAAATCCTACCTGTCATTTACTGCCTGGGTGACCTTGGATGAGTTACACACCCTGTCTGTGCCTCAGTTTCTTCATCTGTAAAATGGGGATAACAATTGGATTGTGACAGGGTTTAATGAGCTGTGCTAAGATCTTAGGACACAGTGCTCTGTGTATCATGAACACTGAATAAGTGTTTGTCATGTGATTGTCCTTAGTATCTTTACCTTGGAAGCAAGGTCCGTTTGGGGCCTGCAGTTTGACAGGTGCCCCTGCCCCAACAGCTTTTGTTCCTTTTGTCTTTCACAGACCTGCCAGTGGCATCTAAACTTCTGCTGTTAGGGATTTATTGATTTGGTTAAGACATTCTCTGTCTCCAGCTTAAAATGCAAATATGGCACAGAGAACCCACCTATTAAGCTGTTATCAGCTGTTCAGCCTTAAGGTGAATGTATTTATTGGATCCTGCCATAAAATCTCAAATGTGTGTGGGTAGCTTTCATAGACATCGCATTTGCTCTTCACCCCAGTCTATGAAGGAGGTTGGCCAGAAACTATCAATGTTATTAACATTGTTAGTATGGAAGTTCAGAAATATTAAGTAACTTGCCAAGGTCGCTTGACTCGTAAGAAAGAGATGATGAATGTAGGTCAGCTGCCTCCCAGGCCATTGCCTTAAAACTGGCCAAGATACCCACATTCAGGAACTGTTTGCCATGCTGCTTGGGGCTGGTGGACCCAGGGTAGGCTCATTTGACCACAGGCTTCTCCTTAGCTTGGGTGGGCACAGGAGGAGGACACAGGGGGCAGCCTGGGCTGGCCTCTTCTTTCTGTAAGGATACTTGGAGCCCCCTCTTGATGTGCATAGGGTCTTAGTGATGGGGTCTGGATGCTGAGACCCGTCATATCACGCCCTTGCTCTCAGAACTCTGGTAGCTTCCCCACAGCTGTGGCCTCAACGGCAAACTCTCCACAATCTGGCCCTACGTGCCACTGCAATCTCGCCTCTACCTGTCCCCACGCCAGCCTTCCACCAAGCTCACACTGCCCTCCCCACCCTGCCAGCCCAATAGCACCTTCCTTTCTCCCCTTTCGAACCCCTGTTCTCCTCTCCACTGACCCCAAAAAGTCTAGTGTGAAGCTATCCCTGACCTCCAGCTGGGACTCCTCCTCCCAGTTGTTCCAGTCTGGATGTCTCACTGGGCATTTTGGCCTTGTTGATTCTGAATTATCTTTTAATATCTGTGTGTAACTGATTTCTTTAATTGTGAACTCCTTGAGTTTAGATAATAACCCTTCATCCACAAGGACTGAGGTACTAGACGTAAATTATTTCTTGAATTAACGCACTTAATTCTTTTAAGCGTGCTAGGGAGGTTAATAGTGAAGTCAGAGAGATAAGATAACAAGTTCATGACTCTGCGTGGGCCTCAGAGGCCACAATGGAAGAGTCTCATTGGGTCCTTTTGGGCCAGGCTTTTAGCCTGTGTGGCCAGAAGTGTCCTCATTGGGAAAGAAGTGGGAAGGTAAATGCAGCTTTTCCAAACTCTTCCATGATGCTCCACTCATGGTCAGGAGGGTGGACACATGCCCTGGGGTATCTGGCCATGCAGCCTGAAACCACCTACTATCCCATGACCTTTTCTTTATATATTTCTAAATTTTATTTTGTATTTAATTTTATATTTTTTTGAGATGTCGGTCTCTGTCACCCAGGCTGGAGGGCGGTAGCGTAACAAGAGCTGACTGCAGCCTCAACCTCCTAGGTTCAAGCGATCCTCCCGCATGAGCCTCCTAAGTAGCTGGGACCACAGGTGTGCACTACCGTACCCAGCTAATCATTTTATTTTTTGTAGATACAGGGTCTCGCTCTGTTGCCTACTCTGATCTCGAATTCCTGACCTCATGTGATGCTCCTGCCGCTGCCTCCCAAAGTGCTGTGGTTTCAGGTGTGAGCCACCACACCCAGCCTATTTTAGTTTTAAAATATGTGAATATGTGCATTCTACTCCATGGGCTATCTAAATTCTATCCCAACACACAAAGGATATGTTAAAGCCAGTCGATGCTGCTGGAAGATGTGGCTTGTCGTCCCCATGGCTTCCTGGGCCCCCTAGAACGTACGTCAAAATCTGGTCTCGAAAGACTTGAATGAGTCACAGCATCTGTAAGATTCTAAGATGCTTTACATGTAGATATTTAAGCTGTTTGTGTTTAAAATTTTCTGTGCTGTTTTCTAAAGCAGTTGGACCTCAAACATAGTTGAGTCACTCTACCTGTATTAGTCAGGGTTCTCTAGAGGGACAAAACTAACAGGACAGATGTATATGTGAAGGGGAGTTTATTAAGAGTATTGGATCACACTGTCAGAAAGTGAAGTCCCACAATAAGCCATCTGCAAGCTGAGGAGCAAGGAGGTCAGTCCAAGTCCCAAAACCTCAAAAGTAGGGAAGCCGACAGTGCAGCCTTCAGTCTGTGGCCAAAGGTCTGAGAGCCCCTGGAAAATCACTGGTGTAAGTTTGAGAGTTCAAAAGCTGAGAAACTTGGAGTCTGATGTTCAAGGGCAGGAAACCTCTAGCACGGGGAGAAAGACGGAGGCTGGAAGACTCAGCAAGTCAAGTCCTTCCACGTTCCTCTGCCTGCTTTAATCTAGCCATGCTGGCAGCTGATTAGATGGTGCCCACCCAGACTGAGGGCGGGTCCGCCTCTGCCAATCCACTGACATAAATGTTACTCTCCTTTGGCGACACTGTTGTAGACACACCCAGGAACCATACTTTGCATCCCTCAATCCAATTAGGTTGACACTCAATATTAACCATCACACTGCCTATGTGCTATGGCTGGCCCACGGCCATGCCTTCAAGGCTGGTGGGAGTGTGAAGATACGGCTGTTGCCCCTCCCAAGGGGACCCTGCTGCTTGGGTGATTGGGTGGTAGTCTGGGTTCTTCTTCAGCTTCATCCAAACTGCTCCAAACCATTAGAGGACCTGTCTCCTGTCTTCTCCCTGGACCTTCCCACCTCCCCCTCTTAATTTGGACCAGGCAAGCCAATCAACACCAGCAGTGAGGTCTTATTTGGAGACTAGTTGAGGGCCTGAAGACTCTCTTAGTCGGAGGTTTGGGCTCTGGGATCACTATGTCCACCGCCCAGGGGCCTTTTTCATTTAGATGTGTGGGTACCTTCCAGCAGAGCTGAGGCTCCCAGAAGACCAGCCCCTTGCAAAGTAGGTCCTTACTGTGTGTGTGGCTGGTGCCCCATACAGCTGCAAGCACCTTGCCCTCCCCATGCATCACTAAGGAAATGTTCTTGATTAGGTTCAAGCACCTCCTCCCAAAGCATCCACCCAGCCCCCCACCAGGGTTTCTGGCCGGCAGCCCACCTGCTCACCCATTCCCCCCGGGGCAGCCCGCCTGCCCATCCGTGATGTTTGTCTCTGGCTGCCCTGGCTCAAGGAACCCAGAATGGAAGAGGGGCTTCTGCCCTGAGACGGTGCCCGGTGCTCAGACCCGATTGCTCAGTCAACCCCGAAGTCTCCTCCCCACGGGCAGTGTGCGTGTTAGCTTTGGACGGCTCTGGATGGCTCAGCCTGGTGACCCTTGGCTTCCCCATTTGGAGTCCCTTTCTGTGCCTCGGTGTAGCGTCTACAGGCAGAGAGCGGGTTGGCCGACAGACCGTCGCGGGGCTTGGGCTGCCAAGGAGGGCCGAGGGGAGTTCCTCATTAGCTTGGCTCCAAGCTCATTATCCGCCTGCGCATCACTGGGTGAAGAATGGTAGTCGTCGGGACAGTAATAAATACGCGGCTGTCAGTGTTGATGTGATTGCACTAATGAAGAGAAATCAGCCCCAGAGAGGAGGCGCTTCTGGCTGTGGCTTCAGGTGGCTGGAGAGCTCTGTCCACTGCCCGTGCTCCTCTGTCCCAGAGCCCCACGAAGACAGAGAAGGGAGGTGTTGGCATTTAACCCCTTCCTCCTCAGGCCCTGGTGGCTGAAGAACCTAGAAAGTGCTGGAAACCACCAAGAAGAAGGAACACCGTTCTGCTTCAGGGAGGGGGCGGTGTGCTAAGGGGCTGCCAGCCTCAGCCTAGGCCTTGGGCAAAGGCAAACAGGACCAGTGGGGTGGACAGTGGTGCTTTTGACAGCTCAGCCTCCCTTGCAGAGCCCTGGTTTGAAGCAGGAAGGCGTGGGGAGGAACACAAGGCCCATTGTCTGTGCCCCCAGGCCTGCCATCTCCCCTGGAATGTTAGGACTTATTGTGTCTCCAGGAACTTGGAATGTCCGGCCCCAGGGTTTAGGGATTAGGCCTCTGCTGAGAAACAGCTTGAGGGGCCCTGGGTCCTTAGAGCCCAGGCTGAGTCCAAGCTGAGGCACAGCCATTCCTCCTAGATGCTGGCAGAGAGAGGGAGGACACTTAGGCCCCTCATAGTGCCAGGCCTTGGGGGAACCTGGGGGTTGAGGAGGGAGGAGGGCGGGATGGGAGGGATGAGGGGATGCCCTTCCATCTGGGGCATCAGGAGCCATATTCTGGGAGCCCAGGTGTCACCTGCCTCTTGATGGAGGTGAGGGGGTGGCCTAGAGCAGTGGGTCTCACACTTGAGCACCACTTGGGGACCCATTAGAATGCATAGTCCTGGGCCCCATTCCCAGAGCTGCTGAAGCAGTGGGTCTGGGAGAGGGGCCTGGGAATTTGCATTTCTGACAGTTCCCAGGTGTCGCTGCCACTGCTGCTGGTCCAGGGAGCCCACTTTGAGAAGGCCTGGCATACAGGTTTGAAGAGAAGGTGCTTCTCCTAGGGCCCAAGTCAAGGTGTCATAGTGGTGGCTGAGCTGAGCTACTTCTGCCCATGGACTCCGAGTCAGCTGCTGCAGCTGCAGAGGGCTACAGCAAAGCTCAGTTAACACATGAACTTGAACGTGGTGATGGCCTTGCACCTGGTGGGGGTTGGTATTGACCAGCACTCATTCTTCGCTTCTTCCTTCAGGAGGCTCTTGCCCCTCCTGTCCTGACTTAAAAGGAAAGAAAAGAAAAGAAAATCCAGCCCAGAGCCCTCCTTCCTGGGAGAAGGAGCTTTTGCTAGAAGCTCCAAAGTAACCCCCATGAGCCAATGGATAACCAAAACCATGAACCTCTTTTGCTTCTCATGCACTTACTAAGCACCACCTGTATACTAAGTGAGGTGCCCAGGATCCAGCCCAATCTAAGGCAGGTCCCTGCCCTCAAATTGCTCATGGTCAAGTGAAGGCAGCAAGCCTGTGGTTGGTCCTATAGGACAGGTGATTTGGGAGTCCAGAGGGATGACCTGAGATGCTGCCCCAGAGGAGGAGGTGACATAGAAGCTGAGTCTTGTAGGATAGGAGGGGCCCCCGTCTTCCCTAGGAAATGCTGGGGTCTTCTTTTTCATCCTTACTGCTACCAAGCAGCAATTATAGGCAGCAAATACACACCTTGGTCGTATCTAATCACTAAGGCCAAACTGTACCTGGCCACACCCCAGTGGCTTCTGCCCTCAGGTGCCTACACTCAGGGTCACTTGCATTCCTGGGTAGCAATCATCTCATAGAAGCTATGCAAGCGTCAGGAGGGAAACAGCAGCTTAAACCACGGTGAATCATCTAAGCACACATGGGATGGGCAGATGCGTCTGGGGCTTGTGGTCTTTCTTCCCGGCACCCTCCTTTGGCTCCGGATCCTGGAGCCTCCCTAAGGGCCAGCATCTGAGCTAAAATGGTAGGGAACAAGGAGAATTACTAAGGTCAGATTACAAAGGGCTACCTCACTTTATAGAGGAGGATGTGCAGCCGAGAAAGGCAAGTGAGGTGCGAGCTCAGGAGCCTGGCTTTCCTGCCCCCTCCGCAGGCTCCACCCACTGCAGCTGTTGGCCAGTCTCTGGCAGGACTGAGTTCTCTAGACCCTCCTTGGCACCATCCCCCACGTAGGAATCAGCAGAATTGGGAGGTGGGAGAGCTGCAGAACAGCTGGACCCGTGATCTGGCTTCTCCAGCTCACGTCCAGGGGGGTCTGGGCATGGACACCCCAGATCCACATCTGGGTAACCACCAGCCTTTGCCAGGAGTGGGAAGGGGTAGCTGAAGAGCCAGTCTCTGGGGCGTGGCTTTGGAAGGGCGCCACACTTCCTCTCGTGTGCCCCAGCACCTCTCTGGAGTGCGGTGGGTTTGAATGTCCTCTGCAGGGCTGGGAATCAGGGAGGAGGAGTGACCAGACTTGGGCTGCCCCATGAGCAGCACAGACGGCCACTTCCCTGGCTCTCCTGACCCCAGAACTGGCTGCTGGTTTAGGGGTGTAGCTCTCTGGGCCCCTCCCAGGTGGTCAGTTTAGCTCTCCTATGCCACACCAGCCCCAGACACTCAAGGCCCGTGAATGGGGTTAGGGGAACCTGCAGCTCAGCTCCCGGATCAGGAGCTTTTGGGGTTCCCCAGAACTCAGGGCATCATAAGAGCCCACAGTGACTGAGCCTTTGCAGGTGCGATGTCATTCTAGATGCTGTCTGTGGATCTGCCCCTCCAATCCTCTCAGGCCTCTAGGAGGAAGCATATTTTCCCATTATATGGACGAGGAAACCGGCACAGAGAGCCCAGCAGCTTGCCCAGAGTAGCATGGCTTATGAGTGCTGGATTCAGGAACGGACTCAGAAACTGGGTGCAGAGTCTGTGTTCTCAGCCACGGTGTGTGCTGGGTGGCATCCTGGACCCCCTGCCTCCTCTCTGTGCTCCTGAGAAGGCCACATTCTCAGGCTGGCCTGTAACTTGGCCTGGTTCTGCCTCTGCTTGGCTAAATGACCTTGGCCAGATGGCTTAGCCTTTCCCCAGCCTCAGTTTCCTCATCTGTTAAATGTGGTGTTTCTTTTTTGTTTTGTTTTGTTTTTATTTGAGACAGAGTCTCGCTCTGTCACCCAGGCTGGAGTGCAGTGGCATGATCTCGGCTCACTGAAAGCTCCACCTCCCGGGTTCATGCCATTCTCCTGTCTCAGCCTCCCAAGTAGCTGGGACTACAGGCGCCTGCCACCACGCCCGGCTAATTTTTTTGTGTATTTTTAGTGGAGATGGGGTTTCACCCTGTTAGCCAGGATGGTCTCGATCTCCTGACCTCGTGATCCGCCCGTCTCGGCCTCCCAAAGTGTTGGGATTACAGGTGTGAGCCACTGCGCCCGGCCAAATGTGGGTTTTAAACAAACAAAATATCCTCACTCTTGACGAGGGTTAGTGGGAAGATTGTCTGATGTACAATTTGGGAACATGGCTGACCCAGCCCTGGAATTACTATGTGAGCCCGAGGGGCTCTGTTAGAGGCCTCTCCCACCCACTGCCCTCCGTGCTCCTGACATGGCTGCCCAGGGCTCAGCCAACCTGGACAGCCTTGGCCCAGGACTATGTGCTTGTCCCTCATGCCCTTCCCCGGCTCCCTGGGGTCTCTGTGCCTGTTTCCATGTGGGTGGGGGAGCTGAGGAGCACCCCAGGACTCAACTCACATGGAAGGAGGCGTCGCTGAAAGATGCAGTCTTAAGAATACAGTGTTCCTTTTCATCCCGTATTTGACTGAACCTAAGACACATCAATTATAAGACATGTTATTTTATGTGTCGCCAAGAAAGAAAAAAAAATGCTGCCATTTAATCCACAAAATACATTCTGACTCCAGAGATGTGAAAATGAAAACAATGGGCACTTAGAGGAAATATGGTAATAACCACCATTTATATAAAACCTATCCCCTTGCCAGTCTGTGTTCTAAGCGCCTCACGTGTATTAACACATTGAATCCTCTCAACAACCCCCGTGAGTTTGGATGTGACCATCCTAGCAACTAGAAAATGGGCTGGTAGAGTTGGTTCAAAAAATACAAGATGCTCATGCTGGCAGTGTTCACCAGTTGTCCGATACCGCAAAGGTTCTTTTTGGATTTTACACTCCCCAGCTAGCGTTGGGTTCTGTTGATTGGGCCCCCTGCACAGGCCAAGATGGAGCAGGGGCCACAGGGTGAAGAGGCCACCCAAGGAGACTGAACACTGCCCCTCTGTCCTCAGCACAGCAGGTCCAAGCTCATGGATAAATCAGGAAACCCTCTGCGGTCCACATTGAAGACCAGCCCCTGGGGCTCAGACAACCTCAGGCCTGTCCCCAGGTCTCCAGAGAACCCTCCCAGTCCATCGCTGTCTTCCTAGAATGTGCTGGGCTGATGAAGTCTCTCTTCTGTCCTGCCTCCATCCTAGCATTCCTTCCTCAGCCCTGTCTGAGGCCAGCACCTGTCTTCTGGGCACAGGACAGTGGCCCAGAGGAATGCATGTCTGGCTGGCTTTTGTCTCTACCAGGCCTGAGTAACTAGTGGTGGGGGTTGGGGAGCTGGAGGGAGGCCTCTTGTCTGAGCTGGAACTTGCAGGCCAGGCTGGAGCTTCTGAATCTAATCCACTTGGCCTTTTCCTTCTCCTTTGGCCAACCCAAAATCAAAGTGAAGGACTTGGCTTAAATTCCCCAGAGCCCCTGGGACAGGCTGGCACAGCTGGGCGCCGTGCATCTGCCCAGCCCTTGGGTTTGGGTGTGGTGGGGGTGGAGGTTTCCTTGGAGGGGTCAGGGCCCTGAAGACAGCTGGCCCCTGTCCTCCCTGTCCTGAGCCCCAGCCAACTCATTCATCTGTCACTGCAGACAGGAGAGGAGGACTTGGGATCTGTTCCCCAGCTCGCCCAGGCACAATTCTGGCACATCTCTTTCCTCCTCAGAAGCTCCTTCCTCACTCCTGGCCTCTCCTGAAGTTTTCTTTTGTTTTCCAATCCGCCGGGCTCCCGCTGCCTGGAGGTGTGGGCTTGCAGCAGCCTGCCCGGAGACGGCTCTGTCTCGCTCAGTGCTCAGGTCCTGGCCTCCAGGAGCAGCTCTGAAAGGGGGTACAGCCCTGACATGTTCTCTAACCCACTGGCAGGACCAGCGGCATCTTTTGCAGGGTCCGGTGCAAAATGAAAATGCTGCAGGACTCGGCGATTCACGCCTATAATCCCAGCACTTTGGGAGGCTGAGGTGGGCGGATCACCTGAGCTCAGGAGTTCAAGACCAGCCTGGCCAATATGACAAAATCCTGTCTCTACTAAAAATACAAAAATTAGCCAGGTGTGGTGGTGGGCACCTGTAATCCCAGCTACTCAGAGGCTGAGGCAAGAGAATCGCTTGAGCTGGGGAGGCAGATGTTGCAGCGAGCCAAGATTGCACCACTGTACTCCAGCCTAGACGACAGAGTGAGACTCTCAAAAAAGAAAAAAAAGAAAAGAAAAGAAAATGTGGTGTTAAAAAATTAATCAGAATTTCAAGATGGCGGCAGAGAAGTATTACACCAAGGGTGGTGCCCTTCTAGGCGTGGGGCCCAGGGTGACTGCCCAGGTCGCAAGCCCGAGAACCCTGCCCTGCCCACTGGTGAGACCTTCAGGTGTTCCCCTCCCCTCTCCAGGCCTCAGTTTCCTGCTCTGTAAAGCAGAGAGGCCACCACCTAGGACCCTGTTCTCCTGCTGCCCCCTCTCATGGGGCTGACAAGGCCAGGGGACCCTCTTCTCTCAGACTCCAGGAAAACAACAAGGGTGACGTAGAATGGTGAGCAGGCCTAGAAACTTCTCCATGAAGTTCCCCAGTTTTCCCTAGGAGACTGTGTTGGGCGTCACAGGCAGGATGTGGAATTCCACCTCGCGCCCTGGTGGCTGCTTGTCTGGTCCTGCCTGGTATGTGCTGCTCTCTCTGCCTCTGTCTCCTTGTCTCATGAGAGGCTGTGTTCAAATTACCATGGTCTTGAAAGCCAGAGCACACCTCGGCTGGAATCCTGGCCCTGCTGCTTGTGAGTTATGGAACCTCGGCAAGCTACCAAAGCTCTTCCAGCCTCAGTTACTTTGTCTATCAAATGGGGCAGTGAGACATATTGCAAATAAAATGTTAATCCTCTTATATTCAGTTTCCTCCTTCCCTTTTGACTCTTGGAGAGAGATTAGGAAAATCCTGCAAGGCTGGCTAGATTTTCCTTCTGTTGTACCATAGTGGCATGGAGCATCTGGTGCAGAGTAACTGCTCAATAACCACTCCTCCTAGTAACAACATCACCATGGCCACCTTATTATAGTTGCATCTTCCCCTCATGAAGCCAGGTTAGTTCAGGGCTTTTGGATGCACCAGTTCCTTGAGTGGCTGAGAGTGGTGCTTATGCCGGCGGCCTCAGCACCACGCAGTGGTTGCTAAACATGCAGAAACTCAGACCTCACCCCAGACCTGATGAATCAGAATCTGCATTTTAAGATTCCCCAGGTGCGGCATGCACATTAAATTCTGGGAAGCACTAGAGTTCATTTGCTGCTGTTGCTATTTTAAGATTGATTTTAGGAGGGTCTCTACTCTTCTAAAAAGTAGGAGTGATCAGTTCTATTCTTTTTTTGGAGACAGAGTCTCGCTAGAGTGCAATGGCACAATCTTGGCTCACTGTAACCTCTGCCATCTGCCACCTGCCACTCCCGGGTTCAAGAGATTTTCATGCCTCAGCCTTCCAAGTAGCTGGGACTATAGGCGCACTACCACACCAGCTAATTGTTTTGTATTTTTAGTAGAGACAGGGTTTTGCCATGTTTCCCAGGCTAGTCTCGAACTCCTGAGTTCAGGCAATCTGCCTGCCTTGGCTTCCCAAAGTGCTAGAATTACAGGCGTGAGCTACCACACCCAGCCCAAAAATATGAACTATCAGTTCTATCAGCTTGCCTGGAGTATGTATGGAGAAGCTATTGGCTTCCTAATACTGGTCTATTTTGAATCCCAGTTTTCTGCTCTCAGAGGGAAGTCCTCCTCCCTGCTCCTGCTCCAGCCAGCAGTGAGGGGGACCTGGGAGGGAACCTGGAGGTTGAGGAGGCCCAGCAGGCTGAGTGGCTCTGCCTAGTCCTCCTCCTGGAAAAACAACCCGGAGGCCCTGCTTTGTTAATGGTCTGTCTGCCGTGCTGTCTTTGATACAGGAAGGAGACCTTGAAAAGGAATCACCCCCTTAAGTAAACAAAACAGAAAATTCTCCGGAGGGGGAAAGCACAGGAGAGCTCTTGGGGGAACTCATCACTTACTGAAGGGCAATTCCCTCTGCAGTATGGATCTGTTTCACATCCGGGAAACGTGCAGAGCAGTCCAGCCTGGGCCCACAGGCGTGAAGAAGCAGAGAGAGTCGGGATCTGGGGCGGGGTGGGGTGCAGTGGAGCTGACGGAAAGGGGGTCAGAGTCCCAGTGTCAGGTGAGATCAGGGAGCAGCTAGGCAACCAGAGAGAAGCCAATCTGAGCTCTCCGCACCCTATCCCTGCTTTTGCAGAGCAGAGAGGCACTGAACTCGGTTAGGGTACCATCTTATTTCCTCAGTCTTGTCCAACTGGGCTTGTCCTACTGAAGCTCTGGGGGCCTTCCAGAGGGAAGGCCTCCTCCCCCTCACTCCTTCCTTCCCCCCCTCCCCAGGGCTCTTGGCAGACTGCCAGGCTTTTCTATTCCTCTACTTAACCAATTGATGAGGCCTCAAGCAGTTTACAGAGCAATAGAGAACTGAGAGGGGGAACCCCGGAGCCAGACTGCCTCTATGATGACCCTAGACAAGTGACTCAGCCTCTCTGAGCATCAGTTTCCCTATCTGTAAATGGAGGATGATAGTCCTCACTTCATGAGGTTGTTGTGAGGATTACCTAATTATTTGTAAAAGCTCTTAGAAGAGCTTCTGACAGATAGTTGTCTATAGCATTACAAAAATATTGAATAAATCAAAATGAAATAGAAAGCAATGACTCAATGGGGAAGAAATACCTTCCTCATGGGGGCATCAGAAAGGACTTTAAGGAAGATGGGACATTTGAACTGGGGACATAAAGATGCTTAGTCACTGGAATGTAGGGATGCAGGTTCAGGAGGAGGATTCCAGGCAGAGGGCACTGCAAGGGCTGGCTGAGGCCTACAGATGGGAGCATTAGCCAAGTGCAGGATGGGTGAAGGGGAGGGTTGGGCCCCTGCTACCTCTCCAAGGAATGACAAGGAAAGGACCAGATGGCCAAGGCCCTTGAATTCCAAGATGAAGACCTTGGAGTTCAAGGCCCCAAAAGATGAAAACCAGAACCAGCCCCGATCATGCCCATGCAGGCATTGGGCATCTGAGCGTTGCTCTTGGGCCATGATAGTCTAGGAAATCCACTGAAGAAGCTGCTTCCCCTGTGGTCCTTCTGAGGCCCTTGTCCCATGGGAGGAGGGGGTGAGGCACGGGAAGAAAGAAGCACCTCTCCTTACTTTCCCTAAGTGTCTCTATGTACCCTTTGCAAATCACTCCAAGTGAGGCAGTGGGTGGATTTCCACCTCTGCACCAGCCACAGCACTCTTTGCCTCCGTCCCTCCTCAAACACTGAATTGTGGGGAAGAGGAGGAAAAAGACTGGGAACTATTACTTTCCTCCCTGAGCCAAGAAAACTTGTCCTGAGCTATGAAAACAGCCCTAATTTCTGGAATGCAGAAGCGTCATATTGTAGCTCAGGAGGAACTCACAGAGGGAGGAGAGACCTCTGCATCGGGCTTGGGGAATCAGCTGAAATCTGCACATGCAGATAATGGGGGCATGAGGGAGGGCCCTGGGTCCCCTTTCCAACGTGTTGCTGACTTTCTGGCAACCCAGAGATAAAAGGTTATTTTCTCCCTTTGGTTGACCTGTCTGTTCAACATAGAGAAAAGGACTTGCAGCCCATGCCTGGGCAGGAATGAGCCTGGGCAAAGCCTTCTGAAGTTTGGGCAATTGGAGTTCAGCATTCCCCATACACTATAGTAGGAAGCTGACTCTAGTGGACACATGGATTGGTGTCCGGGTCTGTACCAATTGTCTCATTGTTGAAATGCACAGGACGGGTAGCTGAGAACTGGATGCAATATCCTCTGTCCCCACTTTCTTTATTTTAGGTTTTCAGAAGTTTGACTATGATGAGTCGTTGGTTATCCTGCTTAGAGTTCACTGACCATCTTGAATCTGTAAATACATGTCTTTCACCAAATTTGGGAACCATTATTTCTTCAAACTTTTAGCCCCATTTTTTCTTTCCTTCTTGAGCTTCACTAACACCTATGTTAGATGTTTTTATGTTGTCCCTGTTCACTTTTTTCAATCTTCTTACTCTCTGTTCTTCAGATTGAGTAATTTCTATAGATATATATTTAAGTTCATTATTTCCTTTATTGTCTCCATGTTTTGGTTAAGCCCATCCAGTGAATTTTTAAATCTGATATATTTTATTTTTCAGTTCTAAAATTTTCATACATTATATATATGTATATATATAATGTATGAAAAAAGTTATATTTATATATAACTTCTAGCTTTCTAAAGATTTACTATTGTTTACTAAATAAGCACATTGTCATTTATTGCATGAAATATATTAGCAGCTTTAAAATTCATGTCTGCCAATTTCAACATCTCGTCATTTCAAGGTCAGTCTTGATTATCTTTTATCTTGAGAATGGGTTGCATGTTCTTTGTATGTAGAGTAATTTTGAATATATCTTGGGCATTGCAATAAGTCAGGGAGAATCTAGATTCCATTACATTTCCTCAGCAAGTATTGATTTTACTTTTTGTTTTAGGGGGAACTAACTTAATTGATTCAAACTGCAAACTCTCCCTTGGGGCAGTAGCTCAAATCTCAGTTCAGTACATTTATCCTCAGCTGGGTTACTTGCAGTCTGCCCTGAGGACACATAGTTCAGGGGTCAGCCAGAGATTTAGGCATCATCTATACAAAGAATTTGATGTTCCCCTCACTGGCTCTCCACTTTCCAGGATTCATCCTCACTTTCTGGTGCCTATGGTTGCCCTGAATTCTAGACTGTGAGTTTCCTCTTGGAGGTTTTTCTTATGTTGTAATTGAGGTGAAATTCACATGACATAAAATTAACCATTATAAAATGAATAATTCAGTAGTGCTGAGTACATTCACAATATTGTGCAACCACCACCTCTGTCTAGTTTCAAGACATTTTATCACCCCAAAAGGAAACCCCTTACCCATTAAGCAGTTGCTCCCCACTCCTTTCCAGCCCCTGGCAACAACTCATCCACAATCTGTATCTATGGATTTACCTGTTCTGGATGTTTCACGTAAATGGAGTCATGCAACATGTGACCTTTTGTATCTGGCTTCTTTCACTGAGCATAATGTTTTCAAGGTCCATCCGTGTTGAAGCTTGTAGCAGTACTTCATTCCTTTTTCATTGCTAATTACTATTCCATTGCACATATATGCCACGTTCACTTGTTAATGGACATTCGTGCCGTTTCCACCTTTTGGCTGTTGTTCACAGTGCATGAATAGGTGTGTACATGTGTTTGTTCCTTGTTCTCAGTTCTTTTGTGTCTATACCTAGGAATGGAACTATGGAATCATGTGGTAATTGTATGTTTAACTTTTTGAGGAACCAACAAACTGTTTTCCACAGTTACTGAACCATTTTACATTCTCAGCAGCAATGTACAAAGGTTTCGATTTCTTCACACCAACACTTGTTATTTTTCATTTGTTTAATTATAGCTGACCTGGTGGGTGTGAAGTGGTACCTTATGGGGGTTTTGATTTGTATTTCCCTGATGACTAATGGTGCTGACCATCTTTTCATGTGCTTGTTGGCCGTTGGTATATCTTCTCTGGAGGAATTTCTATTCAAGTCCGTTGTCTTTTTTTTTTTTTTTTTTGAGATGGGATCTCACTTTGTTGCCTAGGATGGCGAGCAGAGGTACAGACACAGTTCACTGCAGCCTCAACCCCCTGGGCTTAAGCAATCCTCCTACCTCAGCCCCCCACGTAGCTGGGACTATGGGCACATGCCACTGTGCCCAGCTAATTTTTGTACGTTTTGTAGAGACAGGGTTTCACCGTGTTGCCCAGGCTGGTCTTGAGCTCCTGGGCTTAAGCAAACTGTGTGCCTCAGTGTCCCAAAGTGCTGAGATTATTGGCATGAGCCAGCCACCACATCCAGCCTGTCTAATTTTTAATTATGTTTTGTTGTTGTTCAGTTGTAAGGTTTCATTACTTATTCTGGATACTAGACCCTTGTCAGATGTATGATTTGCAAATATTTTCTTTCATTCTATAGATTGCCTTTCACTTTCCTGATCATGCCCTTTGATATACAAAAGATTTTAATTTTGATGAAGTCCACCTTACATTTTTTTCTTTTGTCATTATATCTAAGAATCCAAGGTTTTTAAGATTTGCAAAATCTTGCAAAATCCAAGGTTTTTAAGATTTAACCCCATGTTTTCTTCTAAGAGTTTTGTGGTTCAGCTCTTCTATTTTGGTTGTTGATCCATTTTGAGTTCCTTTTTGTATATGATGTGAGGTAGGGGTTCAAGTTCATTCTTTTGCATGTGGTTATCCAGTTATCCAAGCTCCATTTGTTGAAGAGACCTATTTTTCCCCCATTGAGTTTCTTGACAACTTTGTCAAAAATCAGTTGGCCATAGATGCACATAGACTCTCTGTTCTGTTCCACAGGTCTCTATGTCTGTCCTTATGGTAGTACCACACTGTTTTGATTTCTGCTGCTGTTTTATTTCTGCTGGAGGTTTAGCTGTCTGTGCTGTGCTGACTTCAGCCTGCCCTCAAGTTTTGCTATAAAAAACAGGAAACTCACATTGTGCCGTCCATTTCTTCTAAGCAGCCAGTTCTCTTCAGTGTCTCCCCACTTTGATTCACTCCCCAGGGCCTCCTAGGATTTGCTTTTTTTTTTTTTTTTTTTTTTTTTTTGAGACAGGGCCTCGCTCTGTTGCCCAGGCTGGAGTACAGTGGCACGATCTCAGTTCATTGCAACCTCCACCTCCTGGGTTCAAGCAATTCTCATGTCTCAGCCTCCTGGGTAGCTGGAATTACAGGCACACGGCACCACACCCAGCTAATTTTTGTATTTTTAGTAGAGGCGAGGTTTCGCCATGTTGGCCAGGCTGGTCTTGAACTCCTGACCTCAAGTGATCCACCCTCCTTGGCATCCCAAAGTGCTGGGATTACAGGCATGAGCCACCATGCCCAGCCCTAATAGTTGCTTTTTTGGTGTTCTGTCCAGGGTTGATAGTTGTTAGCTGTGGGTTTTGTGCTCTGGTGGGCATTTGCTCTGCTGTGCCAGACACAGACCCTCCACCTGTCCATCCCCTTTATTCCTGGCATTGCTTTCCTTGGTCGTGAGGATGGCAGGGGTGATGGGGGAATAGGAAGTTGCCTGTCCGAGTACCTTCCCTATAGAAGAGTCTTGCTTGGCCTCTGCTTCCCTGACTCCCCCATGCCATTCTTGGGTACCACGTGGACTCTAGATTCCAAAGGGAAACACCCTTCCTGTTCACGGGGCAGAAATGGAGACTCCTTTTTCCTCTCTCATTTCTCACACTGTCTTGGGCATACAGTAGGTTTTTTATAGTTCCTCCCTGATTAATTAAGAGGTCATGAGTCTAAAAGGGCAAAGGAGTGATGGTTCCTTGAATCCTTCTGGCTCCGTAGCCCTTGGGCTTGGCCGACCACTGCCTCCCTGGAGAATCTTGTTTTGACGACTATAAATGAATCCACAGACACATTGAGCTCTCCCTCTCCTTGGGGAGAGGCCAGTTGGCATGAACGGCCATTTCTGCCCCAAGCCAGAAGCAAATCTTAAAATGTGGCTGGGCAAAGGTATGGGGTCTAATTAAGAGGGACACTCCTAGGTATCAGAGCTGTGTCATTTACAGGCTAATGAATGGGTTTTGGTTAGCAAATTACCATTTCCCTACCTGCAGGTAAGGAAACCTATTTATTGGTTCAAGGTCTCTTGCATTTGCCTTGGATTAAATTAACCACCTCTCTCCCCTTTAACAGGCTTCCCTCCCTGGCCCATCACACTCCATGGGACCTCCCTGGCTCGTTGGCCTGGTGGGTTCGGTCTAGTGGTTAGCTTGTCAGACAGCAGCTTGCCCTCGTGACAGCTTGTTTTTCTTTGTTCTGTTTTGTTTTAAGGCGTTTAGATCTTGATGTGTTCTCAAAACAGGGTTGTTGGGTATTTTGTTTTGTTTTAGTTTTACCACATCCCAGAGGCCGGGGGATGGATGAGATGACTTCCAGAGGCCTTTTCAGGCTCCCTCTTATGATGTCCTGTTTTTCTGGAGGTGAACTGGGAATTCTTTAGTTAATGGGCATAAAGTGCTTTGAAAACACAAATTGTTAAGTGGCATCTGGGAGAGACTCACTAATTATTTATGAGTTCAGGAGAGCCAGTTAATTCTCCCGGAGATGGAGTCGTATCAGCAGGGGGTTGGTAAATCACTCAGGAGAACGCAAATAGCTGGGACGCCCCCTTCGTAAGCTCCCCTGGAACCTGTCGACTAGGTATGCTGGACAGGGAGAGATCTCTGCAGCCAGAGGACGAGCTCTAAGGGCCTTGTTGCCTGTGACCCTCCTCCCCACCTTGGCTGGAGTTAAAAATCAGAGCCAGGAGCCAGAAGGGCCCCGGGGGTCTCTGGGTTCATTTCCTTGCCTTAGAGCAAAACTGCATTCAAACCATCCTAGAAAGAGAAGCATTGACTCTTTGCCTCCTAAGAACCCCCTGAAGCCCTCTCCCCTCCCTCCTGCAGGAAGCCTCTCCCCTCCCCTGGAGCCCTCTCCCCTCCCCTCTGTAGGAAGCCTCTCCCCTCCCCAGAGCCCTCTCCCCTCCCTTCTGTAGCCCTTCACCTTCTTTGCTCAGTGAGAGGCCAGCTCTCTCACCCACCCCTGCCCACAAGCACGCTCACAGCTATGGCCTTTCATTCCTTCATTCATTCAATAAACATGTGTCGCGGGCCTCCCATGTGCTATGCCTGGGCCTGTGAAAACCCGCCCTCTCATCCCAGCACCTTTTCTAGACCTCCGCTCTCCCTAAGAGAGCTGTCTCTCCGCCCACTTTGTCTCCCCTCTGCATTCTCAGCTATCCTCACTTCAGAAGGGGCTTCTGTGTCCCTGAGCCCAGGAATCCGACCCCTTCCCCGGGCATCCCATGGTGGGAATGGGCACAATGCAGTGCCTGCAGCTCTGAGAGCACCTCCCCCACCTCTCAGGCACCTCTCTAAGGGCTGGGCCCAGGAGGAAAGTGGCTTCCTATCCTGTAACTCTCACAGCATTCTGCAAAAACTAGCTGGACTAGTTAGTTTCTTATCTTCCTTCGTTTATAGCATCATGGAATGTTCATTTTCTCAGCCCCAAACACCCAGGACTAAGATTCCATTACTCCAGAAAAAGGATCTGCTGCCACGTGGTAATTCAGCCAGGAGAATGAAACAAACCAAAGCAACAAACCAAACAAAGACAAATGCGTGCTCAGTCCTAAGCATTGCCACAGTGGTCCTTGAGGCCACGGTCAGCCTGCTCAAGTGAAAGGAAATCACCGTTGCTTGCCTCTTTCCCTCTTGTTTTTTTCTCCTTCCTGAGCCTGTATGTGTGTGTGGGATGCTGAGCTGGGGCTGGGGAGACTGTTGAGGTGGGGAGCAGGGGGTGGAAGTTTGTCTAGCTCAGGACAGGAGGGGAGAGGGTGGGGAAGGCAAGCAGCACCAGGATGCCTGGGGCTGCCGAGCACAAGGTTCACAGTGCCCTGAGGTCAGTTTGCAAGGTAGCATCCAAGTGGCTTGCCTTCTGGTCGCTTTCTGACGTTCTGGGGAAGAGGAGGTACTGATTCCACAAACTGGATCATGTGTCTACTTCATGCACACTGTCAAGCTCAGATGCATGAGGGAAGAAGTATGTATGTGTGTGTACGTGTGTGTATGTGTGTTCATGTGTATATGCATATGTGTCTACATGCATGTGTGTGTATGTGTATTTGTGTTGTGTGTTCATGTGCATGTGTAGGTATGTGTGTCATATGCATGTGTATTTGCATATATATGTATGTGACTGTACATATGTGTATGTGCGAATGCACGTGTGGTTGTGTGTATGTGTTGTATGTTATTGCGTGCACGTGTGTATGTGTATTTGTGTGTATGTTTATGTATGTGTGTATATATTTGTGCGCATGTATATTTGTGTGTGTGTGTTGCTTATTTCACATGACTCTGGTTTAAAATCATGGCCTCCAAAGGGCTGTCGGACCAGCTTGTGCACCACTCTGTCTTCCCACATCCTCACCCTGGGCATCACCTAGCTGAGAGTTTTATTCCAGAACAACTTCCACTGCAACCACCGTCAGACCCTGGGGTCACATGTGGTGGACAGGAACAGGACTGGGGATGGAGGGAGGGATGGGGCTTGGGGAGAAGGTCTGTGTCTCCCTTCTTTTTGGTGAGCTGAACAGACACACTGGACCTGTCTTATCCCTGATGTTCTCTAAGTGTTATGCAAAGACCTGGATTCTGCAGAGAAACCTATAAAGAGACTTGCTTTGCAGCTCAGGAGCATATAGCTCCACTGGGACTAGGGCTTATGGTGAGGAGGGCATCCGGGCAGAGACTCATACTTTGTTGGGACATCATGGGGCCCGGTTCTAGACTCAGCTCTGCTAGTGACCAATTCAGGGGCCTCTGACAAGTTACTTTACTTCTGGGGCCTCAAATGCATCATCAATGACGGCAGAACGTTAAAGTCAATGACGTTTGAGGTTATCTTCTTGCTAGATCTATCTAAGACTGAAATACAATCTCACACTCTTGAGTCAACAGTTGTAACATCAAGTATGTACTCATTGTGTGTCAGGCATGGTTCAAAGAGTTGAAAAATAAAAACAAGGACAACAAGAAAAATAATAACCTAGAGGTGGCTGATACTTACTGAGTACTTTCTTCTGTGTCAGGCACGATTCAAACATCAATTTAGGACCAGCCTTTACAAACTATCTTTCTTTTCTTTTTTTTTTTTTTTTAATCTTCAATTCAGGGGACACACATGCAGGTTTGTTACCTGGATATATTGTGTGATGCTGAGGTTTGGGCTTCTAACCATGCCATCACCCAAAAAGGGAGCATAGTACCTGATAGGTAGTTTTTCAATCCTTGTCCCCCTCCCTCCCTCCCCCTTTTCAATCCTTGTCCCCCTCCCTCCCTCCCCCTTTTCAATCCTTGTCCCCCTCCCTCCCTCCCCCTTTTCAATCCTTGTCCCCCTCCCTCCCTCCCCCTTTTCAATCCTTGTCCCCCTCCCTCCCTCCCCCTTTTCAATCCTTGTCCCCCTCCCTCCCTCCCCCTTTTCAATCCTTGTCCCCCTCCCTCCCTCCCCCTTTTCAATCCTTGTCCCCCTCCCTCCCTCCCCCTTTTCAATCCTTGTCCCCCTCCCTCCCTCCCCCTTTTCAATCCTTGTCCCCCTCCCTCCCCCCCCTCCCTCCCTCCAATTGTCCCCCCTCCTCCTCCCCTTTTCAATCGTCCCCTCCTCCTCCCCTTAACTTGTCCCCCTTTTCAATCCTTGCCCCCCAGTGTCTTTTGTTCCCATCTTTGTGTCGCTGTGTTTTCAACATACAAAGCGTCTTTCAAACATGCCCAGGACATGTTTCCCCGACCTCCATTCTAGCCTGACTCACAGTCGTCTAGGGGGAGACAAGAGTCTAAACAGGTAAATCCAGTATGATGTTTAAATCAAGGGCTAAGAAAGAGGTGTCATCAAGTCCTTTAGGAAACCGAGGCAGGGCAGGAAACGTGGTCCATCCTCGGGTTCGAGAAGCTTTCTGGAAGAGCGAGACCCCTTCCTGTGCTTAACTGTAAAGCCAGGCAAGAACCAGGCCTGCCACAGAAGGTGGGGGGTACTTTCCAGGCTAAGTGAGTGAGCGGCCAGAGCAGAGGCCTAGAGGCTGCAAGGGCCCTGGCATGCTTGGGAAATGAAAAGCAGCTGAGTATGAAGTACAGCAGTGGGAGGGGAGGGAGAGGGAGCGAGGGCTGGGGAAGGGCAGGGGCCGGCAGGGAGGGCCAGTGGGCCAGTCTGAGAAAACTGGACTCTGTTGTCCAGATCTCGTGCTCCAAAGGGGTGAGGAGCAGTGGTGTTTTAATAGCTAGATCTCTCTGGCTGCACTGTGGAAGATAAATTGAATTAAGGAGCACTGGTCCTTTGGCTGGTCAAAGGTCCTCCTTCTCTCTCCCCTCATTTGCAGAAAGTAGCTGACACTTGGCTAATTCCTTCCCTGTGGAATCTGAGAGGCCCCTCTCCACAGCCCCACCTTCCCTGTCCCCCTTCTCCTCATCGCAGGGGGCTTGGCTGAGGCATCCCAGGCCTGTCCTGCTGTGGACCCAAAATAGAAGGCAAGGTGGGGCAGCTGGGAGGGGCGTGAGGCCCTACGTGCCACTGGATGGGGGTTGGCCGGCCAACAAAGGGGTCCAGCCAGCAAGACCGATGGACGAGCATATGTAGGGGGAGGGCCTGGGGGTGGGGGTGGGGCCGCACAGTGGCTCGGATTTCAGAAACCTGCCTCCCAAATGCCTGCAAACAGCTGACAGCCATGGAAAGCGGATGAAATGGGATTAGAACATCCTTTCCAAAGAGAGCACGGATGGCAGAGCGTGACAATACGGTGCCTGTCCTGCTGGCTTCGCGGCTAATTCCGCCAGCCTGGAACCATCTCTCTCCAGGGGCCTGGGGCCAGGGGGACCTGGAGGATGGGGGTGGGGAGAGCAGAGGGGGAGGGAGTGAGGTGAGCCGACTGCTCATTGGCGTCTCCAGGGAGACGGGGCTTGGAGTCATGGAGGGCCCCTTGGCTCCTCCAAAGGTCAGCTTGTCCATCTTCCTGCCCCCTGCCCAGCCACAGGATCATGGAGATCTTTTTCAGGGAAAACTAGTCTTGCTGTCTCTAACCCAGGCCTCACTTAGCGCTGCAGGGGAAAGTCTCCTGAAATGAAAATCTCTCATGCCGCTTTGTGCTCCTCATTCCTCCAGCATCAACTTGAGCAGGGCTTGGTGTGTTCATCTATAAAATAGGACCGTGTTTCCTACCCCACAGGGTTGGTGGCAGATCAGACAGCATGTCCCACAGAGCCTGGTGTATACTAAACATCTGGTAGGCTGCTATTATTACCGTTACTATTATTATTTTTTTTTTTTGAGACAGAGTCTCGCTCCATCACCCAGGCTGGAGTGCAATGACGCGATCTTGGCTCACTGCAGCCTCTGCCTCCTGGGTTCAAGCGATTCTCCTGCCTCAGCCTCCTGAGTAGCTGGAACTACAGGCGCGTGCCACCACATACAGCTAATTTTTGTATTTTTAGTAGAGACGGGGTTTCACCGTGTTGGTCAGGCTGGTCTCAAACTCTTGACCTTGTGATCTGCCTGCCTCGGTTTCCCAAAATGCTGGGATTACAGGTGTGAGCCACCTCACCTGGCCTACTGTTATTATTATTATTATTATTATTATTTGGCTCTCTGGGCTTCTCATTTTGCCAACGCCCCCAAGTTCTGAAGGGGTCAGAATGGGGAAGCCCGGACCCTCAGGCTGCCACCCTGGGCTTGTCGGTTGCAGAACTCCCTTCCCTTGGCCTCCTCTTCCACCTTCACCCCGGCAGGGCCACAAGGACCCGGTGAGGGTGGGGGACCATGGGGGGCCGGCCTGCAGCCCAGGTGCAGCTGGGTCACAGGGACCCAGTGAGGGTGGGGGGCCGGCCTGCAGCCCGGGTGCAGCTGGGTCACAGGGACCCGGTGAGGGTGGGGGACCGTGGGGGGCCGGCCTGCAGCCCAGGTGCAGCTGGGTCACAAGGACCCGGTGAGGGTGGGGGGCCAGCCTGCAGCCCGGGTGCAGCTGGGCCACCACTGTGGTGTACTTGTGTTTATCTTTCCTCGCTTGAAGAGGCTGCAGCAGGGGTGAAAGGAATTGCTGTTTATTTTGATAACAAGTTCTCAATGCGTTTGCAAACTAATAAAATCAACTCATTAGGCCACATGTTTAATTCACAACTGTACTGTGGGGAGACTTCCCTGGCAGCTGATGGGTAATGTGGGCTCCCTCCTGAGACAGGGAAAGTGTCTGTGGTACTTACAGTCTCCGTGGCCAGCAGCACGTGTTGGGGTCCTGCTTCTCCCCTTCCACATGCAGAGTTGGGCATCAGTTTCTGTCCAAGCCCAGAGCTGGGAGATACTTTCATCTGACCCTGGGCTCTGGTGGTGCCTCCCTCCAGGTTGGCTGCAGGGGCAGGGGCTGGGCAGAAGCTGGGTTGGACTGCCTGCTCCAAAGCTGGCAAGGACGTGTGTCCCAACAGGAGGGGCGTGGAGTGCCCAACAGGAGGGGCGTGGAGTGTCCAACAGGAGGGGCGTGGAGTGTCCCAACAGGAGGGGCGTGGAGTGTCCAACAGGAGGGGCGTGGAGTGTCCAACAGGAGGGGCGTGGAGTGGGTGGGCCTTACAGAGCTGGGGTGGGGGCAAGGGACCCTCTTAACTGCACCCTAACTTGCTGGGAAGCAGCATGACTGGCCATGGGGGAAGGTGGGGAAACTGAGGCTGGGAAAGCCTCTGCAGGTCACAGGCTCAAACTCAGGCCTCTGTGAGGCCGTGCTCATTCCACTTGCCATGCGAGCAGAGGCCACAGGGGGACTAGGGAAGCACATACCCAGCCAAGGTGTTGGGGGGCCCCCAGGGCACCTCTCCCAGGGGGACTTGGGTGTCCAGCAAGGAGGGGCCACAGAGGCGGGCCCCAGCCTTGCTATGCCATAGCCTGGCCGCCTGGAGGCCTCTGAGTGGCCCTGGGGCGTGCTCCACGCTGGTCAGAGCAGTCCCTGACCCTGCCAGAGAGAGGACGCTGGCTTCATCATGGTTCTCTGTGGAAGGTGCCAGGAAAGGAGAGGACAGAGCCAGAGGCCGAACTTGGGTGAGGGGTCCTCGTCCATCTGCAGTGGGGGCAGAAAGAGAGAGGGAGAGTGGGATAAAAGGAGAGAAAGTGAGATTCTAAATCCCGCTCCTGGGAGAGAACCAGAAGTCTTTGACCCTCAGAGCTGTGTGAGCCTGCGCAGCACCACAACCCCTCTGAGCCCCTGGCCTCCTGCAAAATCGCAGCACGACCTAGGGCACAATTACTTGGATTTCTAGCAAAATGCAATTTCAGATTGTGCAGAGAATACAGTATTGAGACCTGTAGGTGACTTCACATCCTTCAGAACATTCTATAACATTTCTGACAGATCCTTGTGTTCATTCTGAGAAGTGGGAGGCGGGGGGCACATGCCCCCATGTTCTATTGGTCTCCATACTCCTGCCTGACCCTCCATCTCTCTCTCTGTCTCTCATACACATACACACACACACGCACACCACACATACACTCCTCCACTTGTACACATACAAAATTCATAGATACATACATGAACACACGTATATAGATACATATGCTCACACTCCCTCTCCATCATTCCTGGGCACACCTAACACACACAGACATACATTACACACATGCCTTACACACAAAAAACACGTGCACACATAGAAACACCAGTTGCACACATAAACACGCACATATACACACTCCCTGCCTCCTTTGTGGCTGCTGTGGGGGAAATTAGCAATGCCATGGGGCTCTCCTGGCCGTCTCGTGGCTGCAGTAAAGCAGTCCTGTGAGTCAGATTCCCAGTGAGTGACCCAGATACCAAGCGTCATGCATGCTGTCACTGGGATTTGCAGCCACTTGGAATGTGTGCTGGGCCAAAATTCAGGCTGAGAACAAAATGGTCAGTTGATTGATTTTTTTCCCCCTTTCTGCAGTGTTTGGGATGGGGCAAGCAGCTTTTGAGCTTGGAGCAGGGGAAAAGGTGCATTTCGGGGTGCCCTAAGTGACTGGCTGGGCCTCCGCATCTCTCCTGAGGATATAGACCCCTTCGAAGAGCTGATGAAACCTACGGGTTTCCTCCCCAGTCACATGCCTGTGCACGGGCACACAACTTTTAGGGTATACTTTCAGGGAGCTTCAGCCCCTCTGACTGGGGATCCCTGGAGAGCAATAAGTCCAAAGCATCCTAGGCTTTTAGTGCCTCCCCGAGACCAGTGTCATTTCCCCAGGGACGTGGAGGAGAAAGACGGGGTGTCTTCCCCATGTCTCCGTGGGGCTGATGGGCTGCACAAGCATTTGTGGGGGACTCTGCTTCCATCTTGTTCAGCGGGACACCTGTTTCCCGTGCAGCTGCCTGGCTGAGCTCTGCACCTACCACCAGTCCTGGCCCTTGCTCCAGTGAGCTGTTTTTGTCTCCTGACAGCTGCCTGTTGATTGCTGCAATGGGAGGGACATGGCCAGCAGGCACTGTGTCTCCTTGGGCCCTGGGGGCTCTCGAGGTTTCCTGGAGGTTCTCATGCAACTTCTTCCCACTTTGGCCCCAGCAGTTCCCTCCCTCCCCCATGTGCTTTGGCCCCTTTGGGATTTGGAGAGACTCTGGGGAACTGTTGTAAACTGCACATAGGTAAGAGGGGACCCGTTACCTCCCTTGAAGGTCATTCCCATTACCAGAGAAATGCTTTGTGATTTCTCCCATCTTGAAAAACAAACCTTCTCTCGAGCCATTTTCCCTGTCAGCTTCCACCACATGTCTTTGTTCCCTTTGCAGCAAAATGTCATGAAAAAGTTGTTAATCCTTCTGTCTCTAATTGTTCTCTTCCCTTTCTGTCTTAAACCCAGTTGGGCTGCCCCTGAAGCTGCTCTGCTGGGGCTGGTTCTCAGCCCTGGGACCAGGTCCATCGTGGTCTTCTCTTCGGTGGCTCTCAGTTTGGTGCCTTTCTCGCTGGCTCCTTCTCCTGGTCCAGCCTCTGATGTCAGGGTGTTCTGGACTCGGTTCTGGGCTCTCTCCTCCTTCCCATGAGCACCCAGCCTTTGGTGATCTCATCCAACCTCTGCCTGCGATACCCATGTGTATTCCCTCCAGCCCAGACCCATCTCTCACACTCCAGGCTTATCTCTCCAACACTGCATTCACTTTGATGACCAAGTCATCCCAACTGAACACACCCAGGGTCTTGCAAACTCCTGATCTTCCCCAAAAAAGGCTTTCCTCCAGCAGCCTTCCCAGGCTTAACTGGGCTCAATGCCAAGATGCAGTGATCTGCAGCCCAAACCTCAAGGCTAACCCTTGACTCTTTCTCTTATACCCCACATCTAAGCCAATAGAAGAATCTAATTAATGGAAGATATTTGATTCATATATGTAGAGTTCAGTTGCTTCTCATCATCCTTCTCTGCTGCGACACAGTGCCAGCCACCATCATCTTTGTCCTGAGCCACTGCAGTCACCTCCTCACAATAGACAGTAGCCACGATGATCCTTTAAAAATGGACATGATCTCCCTTCCCTTGAGTGTGGGCTGCTGTTAGTGCAGCTGCTTCCTGAGAGTACAATACAAAAAGGGAAATTTTAGGCCTGGCGCAGTGGCTCACACCTATAATCCCAGCACTTTAGGAGGCCAAGGCAGGTGGATCACCTGAGGTCAGGAGTTCAAGACCAACCTGGCCAACATGGTAAAACCCCGTCTCTACTAAAAATACAAAAATTATCTGGGCGTGGTGGTGGGTGCCTGTAATCCCAGCTACTCAGGAGGCTGAGGCAGAAGAATCGCTTGAATTCGGGAGGCGGAGGTTGCAGTGAGCCGAGATCACACCATTGCACTCCAGCCTGGGTGACAAGGGCAAAACTCCCTCTCAAAATAAAGGGAAATTTTAAAAGCAACTTTGCAGTGGAGAAAGCTGGCAGCAAACCCTGTCTCCCCAGGTGATCAAGGTTAACATAGTCAGCGATGAGGCATGTTGCCAGCAGGCACCCTGACTTGATGGGATGAGAAGGGCTCTTTACCTCCATGATCATCCTCCCCAAAACCCGCAAGCTCAGTCTAACCATGAGAAACACATCAGAGAAAAACAAAGGGAGGGATGGTCTACAAAGGACCCAAACAGCACCCCTCAAAACTGTTAAGGTTGTCCAACACCAGCCACATCTGAGAAACTGTCACAGTCCCAAGGGGCCTAAGGAGATGTGATGATGAAACGTAATGCAGGATTCTGGATGGGATCCGGGAACAGAAAGGGACGGTAGGGAAAGACGAGGGAAGTCCAAGTGTACTGTGGGTGTAGTTGGTGGTCACGGACCCACATTCTTTCCTTGGTTGTGACAAATGTACTGTAGTGTGCAAGATGTTAACAAAAAGGGCAACTGGGTGATGGGGTGTGTGGACACTCTTTGTTCTATCTTTATAACTGGACTGTCATCTGAAGCTGTTCTAAAATAAAATATTAACAACAACTAAAAAAAAAAAAAGGCACACGGAAGTCAGAGCATGCGTCCTCCACTCAAAAGCCTGCAGCGTAAAACCCTCAGAGTAAAAGCCTTTTCTACAGAAGCTTAGGAGGCCCCCAAGATCCGACTCTCTGTTGCTGTCCAGCCGTGTGGCCTCTGTTCTGTCTCCCAAGCCTGCCCTGCAACCCCTCCTGGAAAACCTTGGGGTATGCAGATCTGGCTGCCCTCAACGCTGCACCCCAGGTGACTCCTTGGCTCAGTGTCACCTCCTCAGTGGGGTCTGGCCCACCTCCCATACTGAACACTGTAGCCTACTCCTGACACCTGCTCTCCCACCTGAGACCCCTTCCCTGGCTCAGTGTTTTGCTTTTTTTCATGAGTTCCCCAGGGGCAGCAATCTTTGTCTGAAGGGTCCCCCGGTGGATCCCAAATGCCCGGATGAGGGCCTGGTACATGATAGGTGCTGAACACACACACAGTTAAATGAAGAAATGAGTGGATGTGGGCCTCTCCCTGCTCTCAGGTCAGGTCCTAGTTAAGATATGTACCAATCGCACCGGCTGATCAGAGTGGACGTCTCAGCTGTGCTTTTCTACAGCTGCCTGCTCGGGCCTCTTCTCAGCAAGGCTGTGGTGGTGAGGACAACTCCTCTCTTCCTCCTTAGAGATCTGGAGGATCCTGTGAAGTCCTCTTGACCACTCATTGTCCACACCACTTATTTGGCACTTGAATCAGTAGTTGCCTCTTCTTGAGGACGCATTTCTCCCAGGGAGCATGGGACAAAGAGGCCACTCATGAAAGGGGTAGGAATGAATGAGGGAGGAAGGGACTGTCTCCCTTGCCTGTCTGGCCTCATGGTCTAGCTTGAATATTGGAGACCCTCAAGAAGCGTTGGCTCTTGGGCCATTCCAGTGCTTTTCCATCTTGGAAGCCTGGAAAACCGCCCTTCTGTTCAGTCATTGACTGAGCTGCTCCACTCAGCATGCCATGGGAACCTTTCTCTCCGCCTGATCTGCACCCCTTCTCACCCACTATGTCATCACTCCCAGAATGAAGAATATGTTTCTGTGACTAATAGAGCCTGTTCCCTTCCCCTCTCCATTCTCGGAGCTGAAAATCTGGATTCTGCATGGATGGGGTGGATAGTGGCTTTTTCTCCATGGATAGAGTTGATCGTGACTTTCCAAAAGAAAACAGGCTCTGCAGGGAACCAAACCTGGGTTTGAACCTAATTTCACCACTCACCAGCCACAGCACGTTTGTCAATTTATGACAACTCATTGAGCCTCATCTGCAGAGTAGAAACGGTGAAACCCGCCTTCGTGGCTGTCATAAGGGTTATAGATGGTGCGGGTAAAATAGCAGAGGACCCGGCCCATGCCAGGCTCTGAGGAGGTGGCAGCTGATGTTGTTTTCTTATCCCCTAAAAGCCCCTTTCAGCATTTACTCACCAGCCCCAGAACCCATACGCACCTGCCCTGCCCCGCCTCAAAGGGGCTCAGCAGACCACCCACAGCCCCTGCCCCATCCATCTTTCTGGGAGGGGGGCCCTGCCCCACCCAGCTTCCCCAGGGAGCTCCTGCCCTGCCCAGCTTCCCTAGGGAGCTGCCTCTCACCAGCTTCTGGGCTCCTGCTGCTGCCCCTGAGAACGTCAGCCTCTTTTCATTATGAGTCCGTTGTGCTAGTCAAGATGGGAAGCAAAAAGTAATAAGCAACAAGCATGGCGTGCCCCTCCAAGCACCCTACAAAATAAATAGGATCTTTGCAAAAGAAAACCAACACAGCCCCATCTCTGCTAGTGAGATCCCATCAGCACGTCAACAAGGCCATCTCATTTTGTTTGTTTGGTATGAGTGGGTTTTTTTTTTTTTTCTTATTTTCCTTAAAACACAGGAAGAAAAAAAGCAAACTCTACAGTTTTCTGTGGTCTTGCTGGGCTGTCAGGGAAATGCGGTGTCAGCTTTCCCAGGCTTGGTGAAGAGCAGGAGGCTGAGTCCAGAGAAGGGACTATCGATCTGCCAGTCACTCAGCAAGCGTTTTGAGCACCTATTACGTGCTGAGCGTGCCACAAAGGGCTGGTGTTGTACACGTGCATCCGATCCATTGGCACATGCTCGGAGTTAGTGAGGAACCCAGACAGGTCATCCCAGTGCCAAGGTCAGTGCATGGAGGCATGCCAGCGTATTGCCGAATTTGGAGGAGTGACGGGGAACTCGGCCAGGATTAGGAACAAGGAGGCCTTCCTGGAGGAGGTGATGCTGGGCTGACTCAGGAAAGGAGAGCAGAAAAATCTGACACAGGAGTTATGGGTCATTATTACCATCTCTCCCACCCTCTCTACTCCCTCCTCTCCTTAGCTGAAGGCGCCAACTGCCTTCTCCAAGACGTGAAGAACCCCTCAAGTGAGAACCTCCAGGATTCCAGCCTTCTGGCAAGCCTTCTTCCACCCCCTGTGCTTCCTTCTCCACACCCATTTCCTGTGGTCTAGGCCGGACCTCCACCTGAGAGTGGATCCTGCCCCCTCACCTGGACCTTCATCCTCTCTCTCTGCCAAGTCTTTCCCCTCAGCCTGACCTGCTACGTCCCTCGAACCTTAGCAATTTCTCTTGACTGCTCTGGCCTCTTCCCTACGTTTTTCCTTCACTCAAACTCTTGAAGGGGCCATCACTCTTTCCCCCACCTCATTGCCTGCCCACATCACCCCAGGCCTCACCCCTCTTTTGAAGCTTCACAGTCAAAGTTGCCTGTGATCTCCATGTTGGTAAACCAGAGCGACCCTCTTATGGCCTTGCCCCCTTGCCCATGGTTGGCCTTGCCCAGTGGTGGCCTCTCCTTTCTTCTCAGCTTTCAGGAACACTGCAGCCTTCTGGGGTTGCCTCTCTAACTCTCCTTCCAGGACCACTGGGGGCTTCCTCTCCCGCAGTGGTCCACTAAATGTGCATATGTGCCAGTGTTCCCCAACCCCCTCCCACATGGCTTTAGTTGCCATCACTGTGCTGATGGCATCCTCGCCCACCACGCCTGCTGCAGTGGCTGTGATGAGCTCCAGACCTCCTGGACCTCGGCGTGGTCTTCCAGTCCTTCCCTTAGCCCCACCGCCCAAACTGAGCCTCCTCATTTCTATACCCACATGCCTGTTGTGAGGCTCACTTGGCACAGTAGCTCAGGCCTGAAACCCTAGTGCTATCCCTTCTCTCTCCACACCCCGCAGCCCCACACTCCTCAGCCCCGCACCCCTCATGCTGAGTCACCAAGGTCTCCTGGACTGTTGCAGCAGCCTCCTGGCTGTCACTCTGCCTCTAGTCCCAGGGCTCAGGAGGGCAAGGAACAGGAGGTGGCAGTGGAGACCCCAGAGCAACTGTTTGTTCCTTTAAGCCAGCTGCCCACTGGCCTTTGGGGATGTAAAGTGTCACGTGTGGTTGCAACACCGTGTTTTGTGGGCTGGCGACTTCCCTGGCAAACCAGGGGTATCCCAAGTGCCAGGTCCCTTCCCCGTGCCCCGAGTTTGTTTTGTCCTCCTGGTTGATGATGCGAAGGACAAGGGGGTGGTGGAGGAGCTGGCTCTGACTGGGCGTTCCTCTCTGAATCGCCTTTTCCACCCTGCCCGGAATGCAGGCCGTTAGCTTTGCAGGTCCGCTCCGCTAGACAGGCTGAATGGGGCTCTGTTCGCTCAAGAGAGTGTGTGTGAGCGCGTTATTTCCACGGACCCCCACCTGGAAACCACTCCCAGCCTCGCCCTGGAAATAAACACTCTCCTGGCCAGGGAGGCTGACGCTGGCGCTGCCCGGCACAGGCGTTCCCTCTGCGTGGCGATCTCCAGGGGATCTGCTGCCCATTTGGCCCTGGGTTCTGAGACAGGCATTGTACTCCTGCCAGCTGACGTTGGTGGGTTCTGCGCTTCCCCCTCTCTCCCCATCCTCCTCTTTGTGACACCTCTTTTCCAGGGCTCTGCTAAGAGGACACTCATTGTGGCCACTGACCTCTGTTCCCAGGAAGTGTCCCAGGTTGGGGACATCGTTAGAGGGTTCCAGGTGTGCCAGGACCTGTGTTGTAGAAGGAGCCAGACAGGCCTGGATTGGAGGCCCAGCTTTGCCACGCACAAGCCGTGTGACCCCTGGCAACTTTCTTAACCTCTCTAAGCCTTGGTTTCATCTTTAAAGCGAGGCTAATACGTCTTCTCTAGTAGCGTGGCTTTAAGGAGAAGCAATAACTGGATAACTGAAAAGTTCCTGGCACAGAACTAGGAAGCATAAGTGGCTGCTGCCATGTTTATAGATTCTGAGTTGAGAGTGGGAGCTACAGGGACCCAAGCTCCTTGCACACTGGGAAGCCTGTCCTGCCTGGTGTAGCATCCTAGGCTCCCCTGGGTGTGCATCACCTTGGGGCCCAGGCTAGCTGCATTTCAGAGGAGAAAAGAGTCGTCTCTCCAACTTATCAGTGTGATAGGTGCCCGGAGCATTTTCGAATCTTCTAGGGGAAGGGACATTGGCGGTCAGTATGAATCCTCTCAATCCGGCCCAGAAGTCTCTCTCTAGCTCAGGGAGCCAGCCTCTGCCCACATGGCTAGGCAGCAATGGTCACTTCCAGCACAGATACACTAACCCCTCACTCTCCACCAAGTGGGGAGGTCTCTGAGGCCAGGGCCTGGGGACTCTTCACCTTTGCACCCCTATGGCCAGCACAAGGTGGTCTCAGCAGGGAATGACATTGCCCTCCAGGGGACATGTGACAATGTCTGCAGACACTTTTGGTTGTCACAGCCTGGGAGGGTAGGAGTGTCTCAGGTCATCCTCCACCAAAGAATGATCCCACCCAAGCTGTCAATAATGTCAAGGTTGGCCCGGCGCAGTGGCTCACGCCTGTAATCCCAACACTTTGGGAGGCCGAGGTGGGCGGATCACTTGAGGTCAGGAGTTTGAGACCAGCCTGATCAATATGGTGAAACCCTGTCTTTACTAAAATACAAAAATTTGTCAGGCGTGGTGGCAGGCGCCTGTAATTTCAGCTACTTGGGAAACTGAGGCACGAGAATCACTTGGACCTGGGAAGCGGAGCTTGCAGTGAGCCGAGATCACGCCACTGCACTCCAGCCTAGGTGTCACAGTGAGACTCCATCTCAAAAAAATAAAAATAAAAAAAAATAGCGCCAGGGTTGAGAAACCCTGCGTTAAATCAACATCCTTCCTTAAGGACATTGCCCAGACCCGAACATAGAGTTCCTTGTGTGGGTTTCTTGGGCTTTAAGAGACTGAGAATGGGAAAAATGTCATCCAACTTTATTTCCATCTGGCATCAAAAAAGGAGGATTCTGCAAAGGAACGTCATTTAAAAAAAAAAAAAAAAAAAGAACTTAGACTTTTTTTTCTTCCATCCGTGTATTCATTTAATAGTGTCTGCCAGGCAGCCGGCACTCTTCTAAGAATGAGAGAATCCTAGATACTGAGTCAGGGATGGTGCACTGTTGCCAAGGCCCTGTTGCAGGTCTGTGCGTGCAGCTGGGGATGCCGTAGAGGAATAGGCTCCCTGTCCTTGTTCTGCTCAGGCCTCGCAGCCCTGGCAGCCCTCACTTTCTCCCTAACAAAGTGGCCGCGGCGTGCAGGCCTGGGCTCCTTCTCAGTCTCTGGGCCTCACAGAGGATTCGTGGAGTGGGAGTGGGGATCTCAACTCTAGCCTCAGTTGTGTCACTGCCTTGTTTTTGTGACCTTGGAGTGAAGCACTCCAACTTCTGGGCCTCAGTTTCCCAAACGTGCCCAACTCACCTACCCTCCTGTGTTGGTTTCCTGTGGCTGCCACAACAAAGCACTACAAACTGGGTGGCTTAAAACACGGTTCTGGGCTGGGTGCGGTGGCTCACACCTGTAATCCCAGCACTTTGGGAGGCCAAGGCAGGCGGATCACCTAAGGTGAGGAGTTCAAGACCAGCCTGGCCAACATGGCAAAATCCCATCTCTACTAAAAATACAAAAATTAGCTGGGCTTGGTGGCGGGTGCCTGTAATCCCAGCTACTTGGGAGCCTGAGGCAGGAGAATCACTTGAACCCAGGAGGCAGAGGTTGCAGCGAGCCGAAATGGCGCCACTGCACTCCAGCCTGGGCGAAAAAGCAGGACTCGGTCTCAAAAAAAGGAAAAAAAAAAAAAAAAAAACAGTCTGGAGTCTGGATGTCCAAAATCAAGGTGTCGGCAGGGTTGGTTCCTTCTGGAGGCTCCAGGGAGAGCTTGTCCCGGGACCCTCTCCTAGCTCCGGGCGCTACTGGTGATTCTCCACATGCCCCAGCCGAGAGATGCCTCACTCCAGTCTCTGCCTGCGTTGTCCCTCAGCCCTATCCCTGTGTCTCTGTGCTTTATCCCGTCTTCTCTCTGTGCATGTGCCTGTGTCTAAATTTCTCTCTTCACAGGACAGCATGTTGGACTAGAGCTCACCGTAATTCAGAACATATGCAACAACCTTATTTCCAAATTAGGCCACATTGTGAGGTTCTGGGTGGACATGAATTTGGGGGGACACTATTCCACCCAGCGTAACACCTCAAAGGGTCCATGTGCTTAAACTTAGATCATTCATAAGGCCAGGCGCAGTGGCTCACACCTGTAATCCCAGCACTTTGGGAGGCCGAGGTGGGTGGATTACCTGAGGTCAGGAGTTCGAGACCAGCCTGGCCAATATGGTGAAACCCCGTCTTTACTAAAAATACAAAAATTAGCTGGGCGTGGTGGTGCACACCTGTATTCCCAGCTACTTGGGAGGCTGAGACAGGAGAATTGTTTGAACCTGGGAGGCAGAGGTTGCAGTGAGCTGAGATCGTGCCACTGCACTCCAGCCTGGGCAAGAGTGAGACGCCGTCTCAAAAAAAAAATTTTTTTTTTTAATAATAAAATGAAAAGATCATTCATAAAGGCACCAAAGGCCCTGAGGCCTCTCTTGGGTGGTTTCCTGTGCACAGAGTCCTACCCCCCAGACTCTGGTATCCTGCCTCCTATTCCCTGGTGGACCCAGACCAGCCGGAGCAGAGATTGGAATGCAGAGGATGAGCAGCTCTGGATCAGTCCGTCTGAGCTGCTCCAAGGACAGGGAAAGGGTATCCGGTGGGGAGTGGAGATAGGACAGACCAGACACTGGGGAGGGGACTGTTTGTTTTCACAACAATAAATGCCTCTTGATGGGCTGTGGTTTGCACAGGGACTTGATGCCAGATCAGGTTGTCCACATTGATTGGATGGCCACAATGCCCTGTCGCAAAGCAGGAGAGGAGCTGGCAGGGGCTCCTGTCGGCCTCTCCCCACACTGTCTGCTGGCACCATCGGAGTCACTTGAGGAGCTATGGGCTGAGTGATGACAGCAGGTGAGGCTCTGCCCTAGAGAAGCCCTGGGGGTCCCCCCAGGTAGGACAGCTCTGATCCTGGGACCAAGGGCTGCTGTTGCCCTCTCCCCACCCCGCCTCCCCCAGGGGAGGCAGAAGCCAGGGAGGCCTGTTGGGAAGGCGTCCCATTTTTAATGAACAAATTACTGTCCTTGTTAGCAGCACGAACAGGGCTTTGGGAGGATCAAGGGAGCCAGAGCTTGGGAAACAGCCACCAATTTAATGAAGAGAATGAATTCCAGATGTGGCCTCTGGCCCAGCACACGGCTGCCATCCATGGGCTTCTGGAGGGAAACCCACTGCTGCTGGATGGGACCGAGGAAGTGGCGGGAGCTGCAATGGCCAGGGAAGGGTGAGGGTCTGCCCCGGGCTCAGGCCACCTGGGACCAGGTCCCCTCCTGTCCAGCACAAGGACCCCTTTCCCCAGGAAACTCAGGGATCTCCATGTGCTTGTGGTTGTTTATTTAGCAACCACTGTTTGAGAAAACATAATGACGAGGGACTTCTATGGGTTCGGTATCATTTTTAAACGGATGTCTAGCGTATTAATCACAACAGCAGTCACATACTTTGACAACCACAGGTGTGTGAGACATAGTGACTGTGTTGGCAGACAGGGCTTGGCACCTACCTTCACTGAAGGACGCCCCATCACAGCTCAGGAGCCTGCGCCCCTGTGTCGGAGACCACTGGCTGAGCTCCCTGCAAGTGGGGAACAGGCTGGGTCTGGCAAGGACTGTGGCACAGCCTCTGCTTTTAGCCTGAGTCTCAGGATGGAGAGGAATGGCTTAGGGTGGTTGAATGGATTTTGAGCTATGCTTGAAGTGAGAGAAAAAAGAAACTGGTTTAATATGTGTTCCCCTCCTTCCCTCCTTCTTCATCCTTTCTTCCTCCCCCTTTCCTCCCTCCTTGCTTGCTTCCTCTCTCCTCCTCCTCTTTTCCCCCTCCCCTTTATTTTTATTAATTTAATTTAATTTTTTTTTTTGAGATGGAACCTCACTGTCACCCAGGCTGGAGTGCAGTGCCACTATCTCAGCTCACTGCAGCCTCCACCTCCTGGGTTCATGTGATTCTCCTGCCTCAGCCTCCTGAGTAGCTGGGATTACAGGTGCCCACCACCACGCCCGGCTAATTTTTGTATTTTTGGTAGAGACGGGGTTTCTCCATGTTGGCCAGGTTGGTCTCGAACTCCTGACCTCAAGTGATCCACCACCCCCCCCCAGCCTCCCAAAGTGCTGGGATTACAGGCGTGAGCCACCGTGCCCAGCACCCTCTCTCCTTTCTTACCTCCCTCCCTCCTACCTACCTACCTTCCTCCTTCTGTGCAAATGTACTAAGCACTACAAGAGACACATCACTGGGCCAGGCCCATTGCACAGGACGCAACAATGAAAAATATCCAGCCTCAGCCTTCTGGGAGCTCGGAGACTTCACTTGGAAAAATAAGAAAAGGGGTAACTCTTTCTAGGGGGATGCTACATTTTCCACTCGCTCCTTACCCGGAAAAGTCCGTTTTCTTCAGCGCTCTCATCTATTGTGGGGATGGCGCTCGGTGCCTGATCCATTCATTTTATTGTGTAAATGGAAACGCAAGGCCGGAGAGGTGCTGTGACTTACACAAGGCCTTCGAGCTCACAGGTGCCAGGCCCTGGCCAGACCACGTCTTCTCACCACCTGTCCAGCACCCCTCCCACCTTCCCCTGCTGGAGGGGACATAGGTATACGGCTTGGGGTGGTCCCTGGAGGGGGATAGGCTGCTTCCAGTGGGACTATTTTTAACCTCTGTAAAGAAAAAGGCCAGCGATCCACGTCATGCCCGCTGCCTCACACTTACTGGGCAGCTTCCTCTCCTGGAGGGCCATTTACTGACAGTGATGGGTTTCAAGTGGGCCTAGTTTAGCAAGTGGTTTCTATAAAGAGCAGAGCTGCATCCCCAGGGAACGAGAGCTGGGCAGAGGGGAAGCCAGGGGAGACAGGCACTGTCCGTGTTATGGATTTTATTGAGTCATAAACAAGGCTGGAGAATAAACAATTAAAACTGGCTGATGCAGGGGGCTGCCTCGGCCAGCTGGCTGTCAGGGAGGCCTGTGCCGTCTGAGCTGCCCTGCACGGGCCCGCACAGGTGCCGTCAGCCAATGACCCAGCCACCTGAGCCAGGGGGACAGGGGGTTAGGGTCTAGGAACTCACGCCCCACACCGAGTCTCCCAACCCCAGCAAACTGCCTGTGGGTCCGGCCTACTCCTGTCACCTGTATATGCTTAGATGGCTCCAAAGTCATGGCAGTGGCGAATGGTGGGAGGGTGGGTGTTAACTGGGGTTGGGGCACTGGATCCTAGCACCCTCCCCCTGGGGAGATGGGATGGAAAATTCTAGGTTTGGGGCACCTGAGAACAACTCAGACACCAACTGGCTATGTAACCTCAGAATAGTGACCCAAACCCTCTGAGCTTCACTCTTCCCATCTGTAGAACTAGAAAGAGAATATTTCACCTTGTAGGGGTATCATAAAAATGAAATAGGCCAGGCATGGTGGCTCAGGCCTGTAATCCCAGCACTTTGGGAGGCCGAGGCGGGTGGATCACGAGGTCAGGAGATCGAAACCATCCTGGCTAACACAGTGAAACCCCGTCTCTACTAAAAATACAAAAAATTACCCGGGCATGGTGGCAGGTGTCTGTAGTCTCAGCTACTAGGGAGGCTGAGGCAGGAGAATGGCGTGAACCGGGGAGACGGAGCTTGCAGTGAACTGAGATCGCGCCACTGCACTCCAGCCTGGGCGACAGAGCAAGACTCCGTCTCAAAAATAAATAAATAAAAAGAAAGAAAGAAAGTAGTCCAGAAGCACACAGTGAAAACTCCTATGAATACATATCTATAAGGATAGCGGTGGGCTGGGGGCGGGATCGGCAGAAGGCTGTCGTTCCATGAGCCCTGAGAGGCAGGATGGTAACGTCCCTAGTTCTGTTGATTGTGTGCCTCCCACGAGCCCAGGAACTATTCCAGACAGATACGTCCATCATCACAGAGTTCCATAAGCAAAGTGTCACAGGAGAGGCCCCTGCTTTATAGAACTGAGATCACAGAAGTTAAATAATTTGCCGATGGTCAGAGGGTCGTACCTGGCAAGGCTGAGACTTGGTCACAGGTCTCTTGTGTTCAGCTTCCAGAAATCTGATTGCATCCTCTCGTCTTCCACCCAGGGCAGCTCCCCGTCTTGTGTCAGTAGTGGGGTGCTAGGTAGCCAGCACCAGGGAGAGTCTCCACCCTCCAATGCCCCGGTGAGGTGATGGAGAATGAAAATATCCAAAACCCATCAGGAGAATACGTGTTAAAGGACAAGAGAAAGACAGATGAGCTTGGGAACGTCTTGGCTGTTGGCAGCCATGCCCACAGGGAGGATTCAGATAAGGTGAGTCCAGGTGCACTGGCCTGGTCCCTGGGCGTGGAGCAGGTTCAGACTGAAGTGAGGAGACGATTCCTAGGGCACCAGTCTCCCGACCAGAGTCCCCAGAATGGAAATGGCCGGGGTTCTGCCTGAGCATCCTGGGCTAGGGGTGGAGGGAGGCAAGTGGGCAGCTCTGAAGACAAGGTTAGCACCTCCCATTCCAAGCCAGCTTCATCTCCCTCTTTTGCTCAGATGCCGCCAGCCATGGCAGGGAGCTATCGCCAGGGACTTGTCATCTGGAGGCCATGGAGGGAGGATGAGAGCTGGAGAGGCCACAAGATCAGAGTGGAGCTGGGAGGGTTGGGGAGGCTGGAACCAGCCACCCTGTCCTGTGTCCCCTATTTCTGCCCCTCCTCATCTCCCTTCTGGGGGTGGGGGGAACATCAGAGACCACTGGGAAGGGGGTTGGCCATGGGTTCCTGGGACATGTCACTGCAGGAAACAGATACATCATGAGCCAGCGCCCCCTGTCAAAGGCTGGGACGCTGGGACAGGGAGGCCAGAGAGAATGCATGCATATGCATGTGCAGAAATATATTGACAAGTAAAATGCACTGATAGGAGCTTTTGTACGTTCACACAAACCCATTGTGCAGATGAGGAAACTGTGGGTCACAGAGGTTGACTGGAGCTCTGGCCAACTTTCATACCATGTCATGGCCCTCTCCAGGCAGGGAAGGAGGCTTCCTCCAGGTCTCCAGTTGGAGCGGGGACCCAGGTGTATTGACACCTTGCCCTGATCACTGCGCCATATGCCAGGCTGCCTTCTCTCATAGAGGTCGCCACTGCCTCCACAGTCACCCTGCGGGTCCCTCTCCACTACCCCTGCCACCCCAGATTGCCCAGTGGCTCTGTCCCAAAGCCGCCCAGGACCCAGGTCTGCACGCTTCCACCACCTGCAGCTGGGACTCCCCGTGTCTGCATCCCTACCCAGGACAGTCCAAGCGTGTTGGGGCAGGCACAGGGGGTAGGTGAGGGCCGTCTGCCTGGGACATAAGACTGGGAGCGCCGAGGCCTCATTGTATCCCCCTAAGGCTGAGACCTCTGACTTCTGCAATCCTTTGTGTCAAGGGCTTCCCCATCAGGCCGCCTAAGCCATGTCTGCCACACCCTCGGGCTGCTTGATGGCTGGTTCTAGGCAGCAGGGACCTCACAGGATCTGGAGCCTGTCCTCCCAGCTCCCCTGGCCCCTCTCAGCCCTCCTGGCTGCCTCCAAGCCTTCTGGGGAGGATAGGCCCTTGCCAGGGCCTGCCAGTGGGGAGTGGATGCCAGCCTTGAACTGACGCTGCCCCCACCAGGCCCCCCTCCAGACTGCATGCTGGTTCCCAGTAGGTCAGCAGCTACTCCCCGCACCCCAGCTTCCTGCCTGCCCCGGGGCTGTGGTGAACAGCTGGGGCCATCTGGGCCTGGCCTGGGCCCCAGGCTGCCTTTCTGGTGACTCCATACCTCCCTAGGAGGGAGCCTGTGCCGCTGGCCAGTCCAAGCGAGGAGGAAACAGCGTTTCCTCTGATGACCCGAGGCTGGGTCCCCTCCAGGGCCCAGACTCATGGCTGTGTGGGAGTCTGGTGCTATGTAGGGTTTCTTGGAGGCACAAGGGCCTCCTTCCCAGGCCCTGGCACACACCAACATTGTGCCCAGGCATCCTTGGGACACCCCCTCTGGAGCCATAGGGCGAGAGAGTCTCACAGCAAACGGCATTCATTACCTGTGGCCACCCCGACTCTATTTCTCTGTCTCCCCCACGCAGGGCCACGCTCTCCCCCAGGCCTGCCCCTCCCCATCTCTCACACCTCCCTTTCCTCCCTCCTCCTCCCCACCTTCACCCACACTCGAATTCTCACTCACACCCCTTCTGTGGCTCATGGCTTCACTTATTCAGCAAGAGCCCACCCAATGCCCACTTATTTCAGGCACCGTGCTAGGAGCTGCGGGTACAGAGGTAGAAACAACAGAAACAGGCCGAAGTCTTTTCTCGTGATGATGGCGTTCTGATTGAGGAGGTGATCCACAGAGCACAGGGCGACAAGGGCTGGGGGAGTGAAGCAGGCAGGTAGTGAGGCCTGTTGTGTGTGTGTGTGCCTGTGCTGTGTGCAGATATGTGCTGTGTGTATTTGTATATGTGCAGGTGTGTGCTGTGTATGTGCTGTGTGTATTTGCATGTGTACATGTGTGTGCTATGTATTTGTGTGCCTGTGTGCTGTATTTGTATGTGTATATGTGCTGTATATTTGTGTGTGTGCATATGTGCTAAGTGTGTATTTGTGTGCATCTGTGCTGCATGTATTTGTATTTGTGCATGTATTTGTGTGCATATGTGTGCTATGCATATGTGTGCTATGTATTTGTGTGCACGTGTGCTATGTATGTACGTGTATGTGTGCATATTCTCTCTCTCTCTCTCCCTCTCCCTCTCTTCCCATCTCCTCTTCCCTACCACCACCACTTTCCAGGGGAGCAGCCAAGTTCTTGCCTCTAGGGTCTTAGGGAGCAGCACTGGGGCAGGGAAGGTCATCTTTATACTCAGGAGAAGGGCTTGAGACCATCTGGTCTAGAGCAGTCTGAGGACATGAGACTCAGGCCCTCAGCTGCTGTCTGGGGGAAGGCCAGCACCCCAGCCTGAGGGGGTCAAGGGTCGAGGGAGCTGTCCAGTGGCTGACCTTCCCCTACAGCCCACAAATCCCCATCAGTGCCGCCTTCCCACTGTCCAACACTCAGCCTCAGAGGCTGGCCAGAGTGGACCACCTGCTGGCTCCCAGAGGTTGGGAGGCCTGACATGACCAGGTTTGGGGAAACAGTTTTTGAGTTGGAAACAATATTAGATAAAGCTGGATTGGAATTCCAGACATATTTATTGCTGTGAGTTGTGGGGCCATTTCTTAACCTCCAAGCCTCTGTTTTCCCTTCTGTTACATGGGGGTGTTGAAACCTACCTTGTAAATTCCCTGTGGGGATTCAAGGAGCTAATGCAACCGAATTTTCCAACACAGACTCAGCCACATGGCCAGTGCTCAAAGAAGGACGGACAGTGAGGTATGGCCAGGGAGGATAAGTGAGGAGCTAGGGACAAAAGAAGAAGAGGGCTGAGGAAGCGGGGTCCCCTCAGCCCTGCCGCCCAGGCCCCTGTGTTATTTAATAGCCCCTTTCAGCTGGTGTCTCCTGGAAGCCTTCTACCTAATCCATTTAACACCTTCCATGATCCGATTACTGCATGTCAGAAACCCCAAATCTGATCAGTAAACATGTGAGTGGCATGCTTTGGGGGGGGGCACTGCAGAGAAGGGGTTCAGCTTGAGGTGCCATCTGCTCCTTCCCTGGGGGGCTCTGGCCCTTCCAAGCTAGGGGTTTTGCCCTGGGTCTATTGTCCTGGGCCACTCCTGGTCCCTTAGAGGCAAATGTTGTCCAGGTTACCCCAGGGCCCAGAGCACATGCCTCATGGTCTCTGGGGGAAGCCCCCCACACCCCATCTCTGTTCCTTTGGGTGGGGGTTTCCAGCACAATGAGGAGGAAGGATGCTCTTGTGGCCAGGATAGGGAGTGAGTGCTGAGGCTCCTTCCTTCTCTGCTCCCCACAAACGTTTTGGGCTTCACAGTACCTGGTAACTTGAATTACAGAGGTGTCTGGGCCCCCAGGAGTAACTCTGGATCCAGGGATGACAGAAGGACCACAGAGTCCCACATCCACCCTGAACACGGCCCCCAGTGACACAGACATAGGCAGAGGTGGGTTGGGGTACCCAGCCTGTGGAGGGAAGACCTGCAGCAGGAGCTGGGGTGGGGAGGAGGAGGAGGGATGGCATTTGTGCTGTAAGCTTAGGAACCACCCCCACCCCCGACCCCGCAACCAACCCTCCCTGGGCCTCGAGTAGGGGATGAGCAGGCTGGACCGGCTGAACTCCAAGTGTACTTCCCACACCACTCTGGGGTGATCCTGTGACACCGCCGAGCTACAGACACCCCCATGTGCTGCAAACACAGCATTACCAGGGTGAGCTGAGGTTAAACCCTGAAATATGCTTGGGAGACAGGCATGTGGCCAGGCCATGTGTCTATGACTCTTTGATTCCGTAGATTCCCCAAAGTTCTTGGTGTTGCGCGTGGTGATTATAATAGGCTCTCCCTGGACCTACGTTCCTGTCCTCATTCCAGAAATGGGGAGCCGCCAGGGTGTGCCTGACTGTTCTGTCTTCCCCTGTCATCTGAGCATCCTCAGGCAGCCGCCAAGGTCCCTGTCCTCGCGCTTCCCCAGCCCTCTCTTCCTGCCCCAGGCTTGACTCAGGGTGACAGCTCCTGGTGTGCCCCGGTTAGACTCCAGACAATCACATTTCTGGAAGCCAGCTAACCAGGCCAGGAGGTGGCGGGGACAGATGGCTGGAGGCGCTGCCGGGGGCATGGGGAAGAGGTTGTCCCCACCTCCATGCGATTGGCCTGCTTAAAAAATAAAAAGCTGCAGACTCTTTCCCTCCCACACTCCCTCTTTGGCTGGGTTCCGACTCCATTTTCATCATTTTTTATTATTCCAATAAAATCTGCTCTTACACATTTCTGATCATACAGGTGTAACCCTGCTGGCAGGTGCAATGCAGCCACGTGGAGCCAGCCTCCAATTTTGGCATGATGGGGGCCGAGAAGCCTAGATCTTTCCAAGAAGTGTATGGTGCCAGGCCCACGGAGGCATGGCTGTGGCCTGCAGCCCATGATGCCTTCTTCCAGTTGTGGATTTACCTTCCTTTCTCTGTGGTGCAAAGGCTACTGGTAGACAAGCTGCAATTCCCCGCATTCATCCTTATTGACAGATGAAGTCCGGAAGCCTGGGATCAGCATGAGGTTTTTAAGCTGAAGGGGACCACAGAGATCAACTCCCCCCTCATGTGGGTGAGAAACCGCAAGGTGCATTCGTAGCACGTACCCCATGTCCCCAGAGAGGCTGGGTGTGCTCTTGGCGGCCTTTTATCTCTCCTCGAGTCTCCGCTGCACTCCAGACCTGGCCACTCTTACCTTTTTAGTGCTTGATGCTCTTTGAAGACGAGGGGGCTTCCTGACAGCCACGTGATGGCTGCCCTCTGGTATTGCCCCACCCCACAGCCAAGCCATCTCCGCAAAGCTCAGTCATGCGCCTGCATGAGTAGGGGGCACTGGATGGGGACCAGGTCTCCTTGTGTCCTCTCGTACCTTTCGCCATGCCATGTCCTAGTTCTTGTAAACCTGCATCTCCACGTAGATAGGGTGCCAGGTAAGAGAGGGGATACCCAAGTAAATTTGGATCTCAGATAAACATTGCTTCATCTTTTAGCACCAGCATTCCCCAATTTGCAAAAGTATCCTAATATGCTACAGGTTTGCATTGTTGTAAACCCCAACTCTAACAGCCCTGGGTCTGAAGGGAAGTTCAAATGTAACCGAGCATGCTATGTTTGTGTTTTTGCTAAATCTGGCAACCCCACTGTGGTGTCCCGGAAGAGTGCGCTGGTGGCCAGGGGAGCAGAGAGCTCAGGGCAGGTGTTGTGCTGAACCCCTATTAACCTCAATAGGGAAGGCACCAGGTTCGAGAAGCTGCAGACCCGGCGCCAGCAAAGGAGACCTAGGGTTTTATTAGGGGCTTACATCCACGGGAGAGAGTCCAGTGGACAGGAGAAATGGCTTACATAGAGAAACAGTTCAGACCGGGTACTGTGGCTCACACCTGTAATCCAAACTTCGGGAGGCCAAGGCGGGTGGATCACCAGAGGTCAAGAGTTCGAGACCAGCCTGGACAACATGGTGAAACCCCGTCTCTACTAAAAGTACAAAAACTAGCCGGGCATAGTGGCAGGCGCCTGTAGTCCCAGCTACTCAGGAGGCACTTGAACCTGGGAGGTGGCGGTTGCAGTGAGCCGAGATCATGCAACTGCACCCCAGCCTGGGCAACAAGAGCGAAACTCTGTCCCCAAAATAAATAAACATAAATAAACAGTTCAATGACAGCTAGCTGGATAAGATGTCCACCTTCCTACAGTCCAGTGGTGGCAGGGTGGGCATGAAAACAGCAACCGCTTGCAAAAGGCATAGCAGTTTACATAGCATGGCACTTAACACCCTACCCTTAACAACCTCTACCTGGTAACCTTCAGTTAACCCAAAACTCAGGGCCTCAATTCCATGCACAGCCCATGTTCCAGATGGGCCCGGGGCTCAGATGTTTCTCATAGACAAGGAATGAATCTCCGGGTTGGCCATGCCCAGATTCCCCACCTGAGAACACACAATCAGGTGCGTCCGCCACCCAGAGTCATTCTCAGGGTGTGCTGAAGACTTAGAGTCGCTAACCTGTATTTTCCCCAGGTGTGCCCTGTTGAAGACTACTTAGGCCAGGGTCTGAAGAAGCAGCCCAGAGCCAGACGGGGCAGAGCAATGGTGCTGCACAGCAGGTGGTGCGGGTCTTGGCAGCGAGCAAAGCCAGCTTCAAGTTGCTGAATGCTTCTTGTGGGACCTTTGAGCTTTGCAGCATCATCTCCTAGAGGGGAAGCGAATGCCAGGGAAGGAGGTGCTGGTTGCCAGGTCCTGTCAAGTCTCATGTGTTCCTGGTACTCCTCTGCATTAGCACACGCCTGGATTACAGTAACAGATTCCGAAGCGACCCCTCTGGTCCAGCCGTACCTTTCCATCCATCCTGCAGACAGCTGTCTCATTCTCTTCTTGCTAAATGTCCTCTTTCATCAATTGTCTCCCCCTTCTCAAAGGCCCTCATTGGCTCCCTGTTTCCTGTTGAGCCAAGACTTCGATTCCATGTGAATTTAAGAGGCAGCATGTAAGAGTCTGTAACTGGCTGTATCCTTTCTGGCCACCTGGATGGCCTCAGGCCCTCTGGCCATAGGAAGGAGGCCACATTCTGGAGAGGAGTGGACACACTGGAAGAGATTCCTGCCTGACAGCTGCTTGCTTTCTCTTTAAGGCTCTCCCCTTTTCAGGCCTTTCTCTGTTCACCTGATTACAGCAAGGACAAAGGTGTAATTAGGTGCTAATGGCACTTAGCACCTCTATAACACCTGCTAATCTGCAGTGGCTCTGCGGGGCTGCTCAAAACCAAATGTGCGGCTTGCCTCCTGCTGCCTGGGGATGAGGCTTATTGCTCTTTTTTCTGCCTTGTCCGATTTCACACCCCACTTTGGGTTCCAGCCTGCAGTGACCAGACCAGCATTATCCTTGGTTCAGGGCCAGCTGATGCTGACGTAGGACAGAGTGATGCAGAGTGCTTGTCTGAGCTTCCCCTTTTATCTTGCCTAAGGCTGTGGAGCCAGTGGCAATGTCGCCGTTTTGCAGATTGGGAAACGGAGGCTTGCGGAGTAAGCAGCTTGGCCAAGCTTCACACTGCTGGAAGTGGTGGAGCAGAATTCAGAGCCACATCTGTCCAATTCCAAGGCCACGTCCCTTGCCTGTGGTTTTCTGGCCTCTTTTCCCAGCTCTGCAAATCTGCCCCACACCTCAACACCCAGCTCCCCAACAGGGTCACCCTCATTCCTATTCTATTTCTCCAAATGCTTTGAGCACCTACAACTCTGCACCTTGGGAGGGACCAGAAGAGACATCTCCTTGCCCTTCAGGGTTGTGTGTTTGTGTGTGTGCCTGCACTCACATGCATTAATCACTGTGAGCTGGGAGTGTGAATTTCTGGCATCCTGGGACTACACCAGCACACAGTAGAATAATTGGCTTAGAAAGGAGTATACAGTAGGCACTAACTAGACTGAGAGAGTCAGGGACTGTGATGCCTGCAGTTTGTCTTTCTAGCTCAAACAGATCATTTAGTAACAACCAAGCCTCTCTCCATGCAAGGTCAAGTACGTGGCATCACAGGGAGGACCCCGGCTCTGGCTTCAGTTGCTCTGGGGCCCTAACCCTGCCCTGCTGCTCACCAGCTGTGAGATCACGGATAAGTGGCTTCTCTGGGCTTCAGGCATCTGGCGCCTTGTATAAAGTGAGCCATCAGGAATGAAGTGCGTATGGCACCTGCGCCACGTAGAGGAGTGTGCCCCACACCTGCCCTGTTGTTGCCCAGAGCTTCTGTGCTTGTGCATCGGCCTTGGAACTGTGCTGCCCCGGCCCTAGGCACAGCGAGACTTCCCAGTCTCTGCACTGCTGACACTTTGAGCCAGATCATTCTTAGAGGGGAGGCTGTCCTGAGCACTGCAGTGTGTTTCATAGCATCCCTGGCTCTACCCACTAGATGCCAGTTGTGATGACCAAAAATGCTTCCAGATGTCCCCTGGAGGGCAAAGTTGAGTTGGCCCTGATGAGAACCAGCAGCCTAGAGCACTGCTTCTCAAACTTCACCGTGCATCAGAATCACCTGGGATACTTGCTTAATCACAAACCGCCGAGCTCCACACCCAGAATTTCTGATTCATCAGGCCTGAGACAAGGCCCAGAATTTGCATTTCTTTTTTTTTTTGAGATGGAGTTTCGCCCTTGTTGCCCAGGCTGGTGTGCAATGGCGTGATCTCGGCTCACTGCAACCTCCACCTCCCGGGTTCAAGTGATTCTTCTGCCTCCGCCTCCCGAGTAGCTGAGATTACAGGCATGCACCCCCAGGCCCAGCTAAGTTTGTATTTTTAGTAGAGATGGGGTTTCTCCATGTTGGTCAGGCTGGTCTCGAACTCCTGACTCCAGGTGATCCACCAGGCTCGGCCTCCCAAAGTGCTGGGATTACAGGCCTGAGCCACTGCACCAGGCCAGAATTTGCATTTCTTACAAGCTTCCAGGTGCTGCTGTTTCAGCTGTTCCTGGGAGTCCCTCCTCCCCTCGCTTTGAAAACCGCTGGACTAGAGTCTTATGAACGTGGTGGGCTTTAGAGATGGTGAAGTGAGTGGCTAATGGGATGCCAAGAGCAGACAACAGGACAGGGAGTTTCTTAGATGCCTCCCTGAGGGTGTGAAGAATTATAAACAGACTTTAAGATTTTACAGAAAAACAAAAACAGACTCACAAAGCAATGAGAAGACTTTAAAAGCACCTGTGTGGTTAGGAAAGGCGAAGCCAGTTCAGGGAAATGCAATGAGCCAGATCCAGAGAAGCGGGCCTGAGGGTTTGATGGGCACAAAGAGGGCTGTTTGCCAGAGTGCTGGGTCTCAGATAGGAAGATGATTGTCCTCCAGGGCTGGAAGAGTCAGGAGAGACTGCGGAGCTCGGCTCTGAATGGGCAAAGCAGCTCTAGAAGTGACCTCAGAGTCCTGTCTCATTTATGAATGAGCCTGCACCAGGATGACATGAGTCAAGCCCCAGTAACACAGAAAACGTGCAGAGATGGCCCGAGGCACCCTGCGGCCCAAGGGAAATTGCTGGAGACTCTCAGCTGCTAAGTAGGGTGGTGATGCTGGAGTGACCCAGGGAGAGAGGCGTGCCAGAGGGCACCCCAGTTGGTAATGGCTCAAAGTTACTTGGCAGCTGGAGCAAGGCTGGCAGTTGTGTCCTCTGTCCAGGCTCTGCCCTGGCCCATCCAGGCTCCTGGTTCCACCTCGGGCCAGTGGCTTATGGACACGTACTTGGGGTGGGCATTTGACAGGCCAGAAGGAGGGGGCAGGCTGAGCTGATTTTGCCTAGGGGACCTAGCCTGGGGATCTCAGGCTCTAGAGCCTGGAGATGGAATTCCAAGGGCATGGAATTTGAGTTGAAGCCTGTGGCCCAGACTGCCGATTTGTAGCTGGGTGGGTAGTCTTGGGCAGGTCACTTAGTGGAATATCTCTACCCTGTGCAGCAGCCACAGGCCAGGCAGCATACTGAGCCCTTTACATATGACAGTTAATCCCATCTGCACTTCAAAGCTGCAAGAGGCATTCTCTTCCCCTTGGACAGATGAGGAAACTGAGGGTCAGAGTGGCAGCTAGAAAGCGGCAGAGGAGGAATTCCATTCAGATCTGACTCTAAAGAACATGTTAGACTTAGTTTTTCCATCTCTAAAATGGGGCTCATACTCCCAACCTATTCTTCCTCATAGAGCTTGCATGAGAATCGGATGAGATAAAATCTCTGAAAGGCTTTAGAATGCCAGTGATTATAATCATGCCACGAAACTCCTGAACCTGCAGGTTTAAAGAGTCACACATGCTTTGCCTGCAGACGTCATGAGAGGTGGTTCAGTCAACCCAGCTGGTGGACCAGGGGTCTGGTTCTGGAACTCAAGTTTGGGTGGCCCCCAACACCAGACCACCCACCCACCCCCTGCAGTCCACCGAAGCATCAGAAATTAAATTTCACGGCTGGGTGCGCAGAGATACCCACTTGAGCTCCATATGTTTATGGCTCAAGGAGGAGATAAGATTTGATTAAGAAGACCGCTATTAATTTATGGCGAGTACACTGGCGCGAAGGGAGAGGCTGCTTTTAATTAATAGCCAGAAGGAATTTACGCTCTTGGTCTCAGCGAGGGGGAGAGGGGCGGAAGGAGGAGGCAAGTGGAGCCAAGTGAGCGACATGGATGAATTGATCCAGCCACACACGCCGCTTCCTTTTGAAGAGAATATAAATAAATAAAGAGCAACAGGAGGGAGGGAGGCAGTGCCATCCAGGAGAATGGCAGGAGGGCAGGGAGAGCTAGCCAGCAGGAGAGGCATGGTGGGGAGGAGGAGGAAGAGGAGGAGAGCTAACACCTTATCCGGTGCTTGCTATATGCCAGGCCTTATGCGCAACCGTTTGTAGGGATCACCTCCATTAGCCCTACAGTAGCCCATGAGGCTGGAAGAACATTTTCGGAAGAATAACACAAGCATGCAGTAAGAATGCATACATCCCCAAAGGATCTTCACTTCCTGCTGAAGTTCCAACTGTCCATTTCTTGTCCCTTTCCGAGTACAACCTATATATATATTTCCTAGGATACACATATGTATGGATGCGCTTGGGGTGTGCATTTAATGACGTTCAATTCTGTATGTCTTTCCAGTCTTTATGTTAGAGATGTGGAAATTGGAGCTCGGAGGGGTCTAGTTACTTTCCCAGGGTCACACAGGAAGTGGAAAAGCTCATTTTCAAATCACAGTGCTGGCTCCTAAGTCCCTTCTGGTCACTACCACCCTCTGTCGGCTCACACAGAGAGCTGCATTCACAGTGTGGGGTTGGGGGCTCCGCCTGGACTCAAAGGTGTGTGGTTTCTGAGTGTAGGGGGTAGTCAGGCCTGAGGGAGGGTGGTGGGTGGTAAGGACAGGAAGACCACAGGGTTTTAGCCAGTATTTCCCCGCCTGGCCATGGAGATGGGGGATTTTTGCCAAAAGGAACCCAAGAGACTTGCTAGTTAGTAGGTGCTACTCAGAGTGTGGTCCACAGACCCGCAGCACCTACTCAGGACCAACCTGAACAGAGTATCTGGGGAAGGCTCAGGAGTCTATGTTTTAACACCCCCTCCGGGGGATTCCTGCTCACAAGAGAGAGTAAAACTGAGGCCCAGAAAGAGCTTCTGTGTTACACAGTGGCACACCGCTCCATGGCAGAGGAAAGCCTGGCTTTGCACGGGCTCCAGACTTCCCATCGCCCTAGACTCTGCCACCCACTACGAGAAGCGCATGGCATAGGGGAAAGAGAGTGCATTCTGAGACAGTTCTGGGTTCAAATCCCGGCTCTGCCTCCAGCTGCGTGGCCCTGGGCAAGTTACTTAACCTCTCTGAGCTTCAATTCCTCACAGCCCCAACAGGATCAGCACCACCTTCCCCCTGGGTGTCTGAGCAGCCTCAGTGAGGCTGAGCACTGTTGTGCATGCTGGGCACTGCTCCCTGACTTCCCCATGGTAGAGAGCAGGACCAAGCCCTCAGCAGGGTGTGGACCCTACTCCGCCCCCAGCCTTTAATCTTCCACTGGAGACTGATTTCTGATCAGCAGCAACCACAGATGAACGGCCATCAGCATCCACCACCTGTAACAAATCAACGGCCTTCGACCTTAGAGTCTTCCTCTCTAAATCACTCCTCTTCTCCTGTTGAGACCCGAGGGCCGGGAATGTGGTGGCAGGAGAGGCAGGGGAACCCCGCGGGGACACAGGCAGAAGGGGGAGAAGCAGAGCTGGAAGACCCCATTAAGATGCGGAGCCTGACCCTCCCATTTGACAGTTGAGGAAACTCAGGCTCAGAAGTCACTATCACCCTCTGCCCAAGCTCACTCTGTAAGTCAGTGGCAGAGCCAGGAATACAATTTCAGCTCCTGGACTCTTCATCTGGCACTGGTCACTTGATCCGGCACTGGTCACAGAAGGTGCTCCCTGGGTACTTACTAGGGGCTGACTCTCTCCAAAGCCTCATGCGGTCGGAGAGCAGGGCAAGGCGGAGGTGGCACAGTCCTGCCCTCAGAGCCGACTGTTTCCCTCTGAGGGGAGAAGGGAGACATCCTATACCCGGGCATCAGGGCGCTCAGGTCTGGAAAGCACTGAGAGGGTGACCCTCACCCAGCCCTTTTCTACCGAGAGCAACAACCTCCTTGGAAAAGCTGGTGCTAGGTGGGGCCACCAAGGCAGCTTCCCACCCCTGTGGCACCAGCCAGCCCTGTGAGACCCTCACTCCCAGCCCCATGCTAGGGCCTGCCAGCCACTCCGTCCTGGCACCGGGAGAAGGTGTGCAGAGCAGGCGGGGTCCAGGTGGCCAGGCCAACTGCCCCAGCCCTCTCGGTTGGCCAGTGTGCAGGACACAGCTGGGAGGTGTTTTGCCTGCCTGGTTGCCCACTGGGCAGGGAGCTGGAGGCACACTGTCCCCTCTCCGTCCGCACTGCTAGAGAAGGCCTGGTGAGCTTTGAGGGGCTGCAGCCCTTTCTTGCCAAGAGCCGACATCCCACAACCCCAAGTTTCCTCTGCTAATGAAGCCATTCCAGGTGGGCTCCGTGGCCAGAGTCCTATCATCGGAAGTCAAAATCTGCATGTCGGTGGGACACTGATCCCTGGTGGATTTGACAGTTGAGGAAACTGAGGCTCAGAAGTCACTGCCATCCTCTGCCCGAGCTCACTCTGTAAATCAGTGGCAGAGCCAGGAGTAAAATTTCAGCCCCTGGAACCTTCATCTGGAGCTCAGGGCCTTTGATCCTGGGGGCAGGCAGCCTGGCACTCTCCCTGCCCCCAGCCCACCACCCGTGTACTCACCCTGAGCCTGAACCCCAGACAGAATGGGGAGTGGGCACTCTCGGCCCTGCATCTTCCCTCCAGGCAGTGTCCATTGCAAGCCCAAGTGTTCGCTGGTTTATGAACAGGGTGAGGGCCGGGGACTGTCATTACAGCCAGGGCACACCGCACAGGGTGGCCCTTCTAACTTTTCATCCTAGTTCTTGAGGTTTGGGGGCAGTGGCTTGGTGGGTGAGAGGTGGTTGCTGAGAGCCCTCCTTCCTCTTTATTTTGTGGGGAGCTGGCTGTGCCTTAGAATAGAGATGGGATGCATCACGAGATGCAGGGACTGTTCCAGAAGGGAGAATTCCACCCTCGTAGCAGACCCCCAGCACCCCCAGCAGCCTAAAGTGCTCACCCGAGTGGGAGAGAAGATGGGAGGTTAGAGTCTACAGGAGTTAGGGCTTGTTCCTGGCATTCATGCCTTCATCCATGGATATTTATTAACTGCTGTATGCTAAGAAGATAGCAGTAGGCAAGAAACCACAGTCTGCTGCCAGGGAGCATGCAGACTAGAGGGAGAGACAGACATTCGATTAAAAACTTTCATTACTACAGTGATTGGTCCCATAAGGCAAGGATTCTGTGAAAATATTGAACAGGGGATCTGTGACCTAGTTGAGCGGTCCAGGAGGGCTTCCCAAAGGAGGTGACATTTCAACTGACCCCTAAAGGATGTATAGGAGTTAGTATGAAAAGAGGCAGGGGGTGAGTGTCCTGGGAGAGGAGGCAGGCTGTATAAAGGCCCTGGGGCAGGCAGGAGGGCACTTGCCATGTTAGAGGGATGGAAAGGAAGCTAGTGGGGAAGAACGTCTCAGCCCCAAAGAGCTCACAGAGAGGGGCGTTGCGGGGAGGCTGACGAGACGTAAGTCCTGACCACCATGCTTCTGCACTCAGAAGTGAGAGTGCAATGCTGTGGGGGAGCACGGAATCTTCCAGAAGGCTTCTTGGGTGGACAGATCTAGACCCTATATCTGAAGGGCTGAAGGGGGGTACCCAGGAGGGGAAGGGGTTCTGTTCCCTTCTGGGGGTGCTGGCTAAGAAGAGCAGATGAAGGCACAGTTCAGGACACAGCCTCTCCCTATATCCAGGCTGCCCGGCAGGGTCAAGAGTGAACGGGCAGCGAGCAGGAGCCTTCCGGGAACCTGGCCCCTCGGCTGTCACTCTCTCTCTTTCTGACTGGGAGGCTAGCGGGGCTTCTGCATTATTAATAGTGACACATAGTAAACATTTTGATAATTGTCAGAGCCACAGGCTCTGAGATTCAGCACCAGCTGTTGCCAGCATGAAAAAAAGGCAAAATGCTCGTGCCTGCACAGTGTGCACCCCCAAATGCTGATGCCTGCTTGATGTGTACCCCCAATGCTGATGCCTGCGTAGTGTGGACCCCCAAATGCTGATGCCTGCGTGGTGTGTGCCCCCAAATGCTCGGGCCTGTGCGGTGTGCACCCTACTCCCTACCTTGTCTCTTCTCTTCCTGCCATAGATCAGACACTGGCTCCTGCTCAGCCCAAAGTGAGGCACCAAGTACGATACGAGAGGGGCCTCTCCACAGCCTACCCCATCCCAGTCCCAAGTCTCACCCTAGGTGGGGCAGGAAGATGCAGGAGAGAGCCCAGTCTCCAGACAGAGTTCTCACAAGGGCTCCTGTCCTGACCCCTGAGGGATAGCGTGGGCTGTGAGTCCCTCCTAAATAGGCCACACCACCCTCAGGCAGCTCTGCCAATAGCTGTCTACCCCCTCTCCAAATAACACCATCCCCCACTCCTGGCCCATTCGGGGCTCATTGCCCTGGGGGTGACCTGGGCTGTCTGAGATAGGCCCTGCGTCAGGTGCAGACAGGCTGCAGAAGAGGATCTGCTTCCTCGAGGTGTCCCTTAAGGAAAGCCCCAGGCAAGGCTGGCATTCCGAGAGTGTTGCCTCCTGCCATGGGCAAAGATGCAGGGGTGGGCGGCAGCTGGTCCAGGGAGCACCAACTGATGAATGGCTGTCAGTCCTGCAGAGAGAGGTCGCAGCTCAGCGCCCACTGCTGTCAGGGCCTAAAAGCCTCGAAGCCTCAAAGGTGCACTTATCACAGCCAAGCAGGGGCAGGCGGGGCTGGCGTGTAGACCCCAGACCCAGATTCTCTGCGGGCCTGAGCAAAGATGATATGTGAGAGTGGGTGCAGAGTTCCATGTGGAAGGCCCAAGAAACTAATGAGGAAGAGACTAGCCTTAGGACCAGTTTAAAGGGAGCTGACCTGGGGCCTGGAGCTGACCTGGAGCGTTTCCTACTTTGGGCATGTGACTGGCTACCTAGTTTGCAGGGCCCAGTGTAAAGTGAACACGGGGAGTCTGTTTGAAAGGCCAGCAAAAAGTGCCGAGCGCAGTGGCTCACACTGGTAATCCCAGCACTCTGGGGAGGCCAAGGTGGGTGGATCACTTGAGCCCAGGAGTTGGAGACCCACCTGGGCAACATGATGAGACCCTATCTCTGAAAAAAAAAAAAAAAAAAAAAGTGTAAAAATTAGCTGGGCATGGGGTCCCAGTGACTCGAGAGGCTGAGACACTTGAGCCCAGGAGTTTGAGGCTGCCGTGAGCAGTATTCACACCACTGCACTCCAGCCTGGATGAGAGAGCAAGACGCTGTCTGAAATAAAAATTCAAAATGCTCCAGTGAGCATTTCCTTTGAATGTTATGTCAGTGCTCACAATTTTCAGATTTTGGATTTCCCTATTTGGGATGTTCAGTGGTAAGTATATAATGCAAATATTTCAAAATCTGAAAAAAATCCCAAATCCAAAACACTTTGGGTCCCAAGCCTTTTAGATACAGGATACTCAGCCTGTACTAAAATACCAAGCTTTTTCCTTCTTTGTGTAGCTCCTCCGCTCACACATATGTGCCATTGTTCCCCTTCACTTACAAAGCATAAGTTCAAAGATGAAGGCATTAAGCATTTCAACACAGCAACAGCAAAACATTAAACCAAGCACGGGTCCCTCTGAGATCGGGGCCCTGTGTGACCACATGGATCTCATGCCCATGAAGCTGGCCCTGGGTCGGCGTGAGCCCCAGTGTTCCGGAGAAGCCAGTGCTGCTCAGGAAGGCTGTCCCTGCGAGGGGGCCACAGCCCACAGTGCCTTACTCAGGGTACAGTACAGAGCTGGGGGCCCCACGGAAGAGGGGTGCTAACACCAAGGAGTGGTTATAACAGATTTTGGCCTGGAATGCAAACCATGTCCTCAGAGGATCTGTGGAAAAAGAGGGGGCTTTGCAGCCTGGCAGAGGCTGTGTAATTACACATCAGTACGTGCCAAGTGGGAGTGGAATGAGGCAGGCGGGAGTGTCTAACAGAAAGGAGAACCCACTGCAGGTGAGGGGGCAGGGAAAGCATCTGTTTTCTTTTGCTAGGATGTCCATAACAGAAATGTGTTGTTCCACAGTCCTGGAGGCTGGAAGTCCAAGACCAAGGTGTCTGCAGGTTGCTTTCTTCTGAGGTGTCTCTCTTTAATCATAGATGGCCATCTTCACATCATCTTCCCTCTGTGTGTCTGCATCCTAATCTCTCTCTTTTATTTTTTTCTTTTTTCTTTTTGAGACAGGGTTTCGCTCTTGTCCCCCAGGTTGGAATGCAGTGGTGCGATCTCAGCTCACTGCCACCTCCACCTCCAAGGTCCAAGCAGTTTTTGTGCCTCAGCCTCCCTAGTAGCTGGGATTATAGGTGCCCTTCACCAACCCCCAGATAATTTTTGTGTTTTTAGTAGAGACGGGGTTTCACCATGTTGGTGAGGCTGGTCTTGAACTCCCGACCTTAGGTGATCCACCTGCCTTGGCCTCCCAAAGTGCTGGGATTACAGGCATGAGCCACCGCGTCCAGCCTCTAATCTCTTCTTATAGAGACATCAGTCATATTGGATTAGGGCCCATCCTACTGACTCATTTTACCTCAGTGACCTCTGCAAAGACCCTATCTGCAAACACTGCTGCATGCTGAGGTGCAGGGGTTAGGACTTCAACATCTGGATTCTGGGATGGGTAGGGCAATTCAGCCCATCATAGCTTCCTGAGGAAGTGTTACGTGAGCTCAGCTAGTGAGGGTCAGGGAGACTCTTCAGGGAGGGGGAGCACTGTGCAAGAAGCCTGAGTAAGAGGATGCAGGGTGCTGCCAAAGGGCCGTGTGATAGGCAAGAGCATGCGGAAGATTCTGGAAAGCAGTGCCCCATAAAGTTGCAGAGGGCAGCAGGGGCCTGACCCCTCGGGCCCTGATAAGAAACATGGTCTCTATTCCCAGAGCCTGGTAGGATTTAATCTTGAGATGATCACTTGGATCTGTGACTGTGGTGGTGAGAAGAGCCTGGGGAGACTGTGGAGGACGAGTGAGAGGCTCTTGAAGGGGCAGGCAGAGGTGGCGGGAGCTCAGGCCGGTCGTGCAGCAATCGGGATGGAGAGATGTGGAAGAACACCAGAGGAAAGAGCTAGAACTGGCAAGGCCCAGGAGGAACCAGTGACGATGCCAAGGGGAAGGGAGGGGTGGGGATGGCTCCTGGGTCCCTGACCCGGCCGACGGGGGGTGCACCTTTCAGAAGGAGACCACATTGGAGAGGAAGCCTGAGATGGTGATGTTGTGGGGAGCTTGGTCTGGGACAGAGTGACCTTGGGGTGCCTTAGAGACACTGGGCAGAGAGAGAAGTGAGGGCTTGGGCTCAGGCAGCCTGTGACAACCCAGGGACAAAGCTTCGAATGGGAAGTGGGGTCGGCCTAGACTGTGCCTCAGGTTGGGCTGGCGTGAATGGCTGGGTGGATAAGCTGAGTCCACCTTCCCTGCCTGAGGTGCTCCAGCTAACTCAGCCTCTCACACTGTTGGCCCAATCCCAATCCCTGCCCCTGACCCTTTGACCTGGGTGTCCCCTGTGCCAAGGGCTCCGGGACCTTCACGCCGTCTCCAGTAGAAGCCCCCAACCCAGGCCTGGTCTGCAGAACCATGTCCTCCCAGCTCCCCAAATAATCACACTCCTCTGTTTGCTGTGTGTCACCGAGTCGTTAATTGCCACAACCCTGGGAGGTAGGGACCACTGTGGTGTATGAGCTTCTGGGATGCTGTAACAAAATGACCCCAAATGTGGTGGCTCAAAACAACACAAATCTGTTATCTTACAGTTTGGGAAGTCAGAGGTCCAAAATGAGCCTCACTGGGCTAAAATCAAGATGTCCAAGCTGGGTGTGGTGGTTCACACCTGTAATCCCAGCACTTTGGGAGGCCAAGGCAGGCAGATTGCCTGAGGTCAGGAGTTCGAGACCAGTCTGCCCAACATGATGAAACCCCATCTCTACTAAAAATACACACAAAAAATTAGCCAGGCACGGTGGTGTGTGCCTGTAATCCCAGCTACTCGGGAGGTTGAGGCAGGGGAATTGCTTGAACCAGGGAGGTGGAGTTGCAGTGAGCCGAGATCACACCATTGCACTCCAGCCTGGGTGACAGATCGAGACTCCATCTCAAAAAAAAAAAAAAAAAGATGTCCATAGGGCTCAAGACCCTGGAGGAGAACCCATCTTCTTGCCTTTTGCAGTTTTTAGAAGCTGGCTGCACTCCTGCCACGTCGCTCTGACACTCACTCCCCTTCTGCCTTCCTCTTCTGCATTTCAGGACCCTTGTGTTACGCTGGTCCCACTCAGAATTCAGGATAGTCTCCCTATCTTAAATCATCTGATTAGCAACCGTAATTCCATCTTGGCCACATAACAGGACGTACTCACAGGTTCCAGGGATCAGGGCACAGACTTCTATGGAGGTGTCATTCTGCTGACCACAGACAATCATCATTGCTATTTTACACATGAGGAAACTGGGGCATAAGAAAATCAAGGGTTTACCCAGTGTCACCAGGCTCGTAAGGGAGGAGCGGGATTCATGCCCAGGTAGAGATGGTCTCCTCCCTCCCCCACAGCACCTGCCTCTCTCAGGGAGAACTGACTCCAGCACCGGTAAAAATGAAGGACACCTTGATCTCCTGAAGGAAACTGACCTGTGATATAAACAGTCCTATGCCTGCAGCCCTGAAGGGTAGCACCATTGCCCTCTACTCTCCACACCAGCTGGGGACCCTGTCTCCCCCACTGAACTTACAGCTTCTTGAGTGCAGGGGCTGTCAGCTTTCTGCCTGTGTATCTCTGGGACCCAGCCCAGTGCCTGTGATGGGGTGGATGCTTAGTATGTGTTTGTTGAGTAAATAAGAAAAGGAATAACTGGGATTAGTCCTGGAACTTTGGTGCCAATGGATTCCACTTAAGAGCGTTTTTTTGGATAAACTCAACTGAAGACTTTACAGGTCTCTTTATGGGTTCCTAAACTTCGGCTAACAGTGCCTGTCCTTCACTCTTCTGTGTCCATCTCTGGACCCAGATTTCAGGTCCAAGGATCTGCTTCCAGGACAGTCATTCCAAGGCTCTTTGGGGTCTACACCTCCACATCCAGTCCGTGTCCTTTCTCTAGCCTGGACCCTCCCGTAGGGGACATGCTTCCTGGAAGGGATTGCAGGTGAGGCTGCCATGGGACCTGGGAGATGGCAGCAGGGCCACTCCCACTCTCCAAAGCCTCTGCTGTTCAGAGGCCACAGTGTATCCTTGGCAATTCCCATGGCATCCTTGGGGCCTTGGTAATCAGGGCTTGTTCTCAGGATTGCACAGAATGCTTCGGACGCTAATGGGGCAGCATTAGTGGTACCCTGGGGTTGCCAGCCGTAGCAGAGCAAGGTAGTTAAGGCTGAAGGTTTTAGAGCAGTGGCTGTAAAAATTCACTGTCAACAATAGCTTGGCCAAGTCCTACCGGGTAAGGAAGACCTATAGGTACTGGCAACCCCCTGGCCTCTCTGGGGGAGTGTGCTACCTGTGATCATGAGGATCCTTTTATGTGCACCAATTTTGTATTTGCAGGACATTGAGTTGCATTTTCTTAGGCCATGATGTTGGACAGTGATGAGAATTTGTTCTAGCCAGCTGTCCCTTGGATGTCTCACCCTCTCTCATGGAACTCCACCTGTGTCCAGCAAGCATGCCTGGCTCACTCTCCCTCAAAGCCCCTTCCTCTCTATCCATGCATCTTTGCTTCTGCCATTTTGCTGCTTGGAATGACATGCCCTTCATATCCTTGTGACACCCTTCCCTTCCTTGGGATGCCCTTCCCATCCTTGGGATGCCCCTCTCATCCTTGGGACGCCCTTCCCATTTTTGGGGATGCCCTTCTGATCCTTGGGACGCCTTTCCCTTCCTTGGGGACACCCTTCCCATCCTTGGCATGCTCTTTCCCATCCTTGGGATGCCTTTCTCGTCCTTGGGACATCCCTCCCCTTCTTTGGGATGCCTTTCCCTTCCTTTCCTTGGGATACCCATCCTCATGATTTCATCATCTTAACTTTTCCACACTCACTTTCCTCCCAGGCATCCCAGGCAGCCCCTTTTGCCTCAAGAATTTGGCTGCCTTTTGGTCCTGTTCAATAGGAACCTAGTTGCCCTGCCTCTGTCCTTGGTGCAAACTTCCTCATCCCACCACAGGCGTGTCTTTTGCTGAAGTCATCCCCCACGGCCCCCAGCTCAGTGCTGCATGTGGTGGGCTGCAGACGTTGTAGAATTTGAGTTGACTTTGCTCTCCCTTTTTATACCTCCTCTCCCCCTTGAGACTGTGAGCCCCTCAAGAGCAGGCCCTACCCCTTCGTGAGAATCCACAGCCCCAGCTTTTGTTCGTCTTCGTCTCCTAGCCCTAGCGCTGCTGCGTTGCCGTTGCCTGTGTATGCTCTGTCTCCCACGCTAGGCTGAGCTCCTTGAGCACAAAGATTGTCTATTCAACTTTAATTCCATAATTACAAAGACAACAATCATATCATACTTGCCAAGTGCCAGACGCAATCCTACATGCTTTACACATATTAACTCGTTTAATCCTGATCACCACCTGGTGAGATAACTGTGATGACTGCTCTATTCTGCAGATACAGTACAGACTGGCATGGAGAGATTACGTGTTTTGCCCCCAGGTCATGGCTAGCAAGAGATAGTGCTTCAGCCCCAAATGAGTCTACCTCAGAATCCAAGCTGTCGTCCGCATTGCTACGCCACTTTTCACAACCTCGTGTGGTGCCTGGAACTGGCAAGCGTTCTGGAAATACCTGGTGAATGAACGAGTGAAAGAATGAAGTGCTCTTTCAGAGTGGCTGCTTCTGAGAGCCCTGGAATGATTGGGGCAGATTTGGAGTCCATGAGGGAGAATCCAGGGTTTCTTTGATTACAAGAGTTGTCACAGGATGGCCCAGGTCAAATTAGAACTCAGCAGTGGCTTTGATCTTCCCGATGAAGGTGTCATTCACCCCATTGAGGAGCCTGGAGCCCAGGGAGTTTCAGCAGCCTGCCCACGATCACCCCAAGGGGAAGCAGCAGAGCCAGGACCATTTGATTCCCAGGGGATATGCCCATCTTCCAGATTCCCAAACCCAGGCAGAGCCCAGCCTCCCACTAACAGGGGCTCAAGGAAGGTTAATTGTTTGAGACTATACGAGCAGTCCTTTAGCCAACCAGTCACTGAAACCTTTAGCAGAGAGGACAGATGGCTTCCCCAAGTCCTAGGGCTGGCCTCTACGAAGGTGCAAGACTTGAACTCTCGGTCTGTTTGTATAGCCTCCAAACCCAGCACCCTCTATGGTGTTCCACTGGTTTTCTACCAGAGACTCATACTTCTCAAGACTCAAGACTCACCCTCTTGGTTAAGTTGTACTTGGGTCATTATTACCATGAGCATCTGATCTTCTAGCACAAGCCAGGGTAGTAGAAAGTGTCTAGAGACGTGGAGAAGGCCAGTGTGGCATTAAATGTTTAGGAAGGAAGCGAGGGCAAGGCATTTAGAGCTTGCATTGGTTCCGAAGGGGAGGTAGAGGTGATGCTGTGCTCATAGAGGACCTTGTCTCCTGGCTGACAGCTGAGCCTGGTGGGGAGGGCTGGCCTTGAGGGAAAGATCCACCCCTGTCTCCTTCACTCACACACAAGGTGATCTCCTAAAGTTGCAGCTACTGGGAAAAAGGGAGAGAAAAAACTAATAAGGCTGATCAGCTAGGCGTGTATGTGTGCATATGTGCTTGTGTGTGCACATACACATGTGCATGCATGTGATGTCAGCTGTGATCAGGGTTGGATCTGGTGTTCTTTTATAAACAAATTTAACCAAGGGGAACTGACCGATTAATCAATAATGGATTTAAAAGTATCCATTCATGTAACAAATATTTGTTACACCTACCCCTAAATTAATAGATATTACATAAATATTCATATAATATTTATTGATGTATTAGGCAATGTTCTAGGGGCTGAAGAGACAGGCGCCAAACAACACAGACAAAAGTCCTTGCCTTCATGGAGCTTCCATTCCCGAGGGTCGGGCAGAGAGTGGCGAAGTGCATAGATGTGGGCGGAGCTTCCATTCCTGAGGGTTGGGCAGACAGTGAGGAAGCACATAGATGTTGAGTGGTAGTGTCAGGAAGGGACAGGGCCCATGAAGTCCAGGAAGAAGCCAGCAGGTCTGGGGAGTGGCACTTGTGGTCAGGGAGGTGACATTTGGAAGTGGGCAGAGAGAGAGGAGCCCAGGGCCCCCTGAGAGCAAGGCCCCGAAGAAGAGTGGGGTTGGGCGTGTGTGGAGAGGAGGCTGGAGCATGGGAGAGCCAGCAGCCCATCCACACAGAGCTTTGCAGGTTGCAGTGTGGACTCTGGATTTGACTGGGTGTGAGCGGCAGTCACTGGAGGTTTTGAGCCAGGTAGTGGCGTGATCCAATTTATGCATTAAATCAATCCCTCTGGCTGCCATGTGGGGCTAAGGCTCAGGGAGCGGAGGGGAGCAGGCACACCTGGGAGGAGGCTGTGGTCCAGGCCAGAGCTGGTGATGGTGCTGGCCAGGGTGATGGCAACATGGGTGGTGAGCAGCAGTTAGATTCAAGGCGCGTTTGGCGGGTAGAGCCAGCAGGACGTGCCGAGCTGATGGACTGAATGACGACTCCAAGGTTTGGGGTCCTAGCAGCTGGGTGAAGGGTAGAGGTGACCATTCCTGAGATGGAGAAGCCTCTGGGGAACTGGGTTGGGAAGGGGGTGCAGAGTGACCTATCTACTGGCTGTGGGCTTGCTAGTGCCGGGTACCAGTGTCCTTACCCTGGTGCAGCAGTGAGGCAGGAAGCTGATGGTTGGGTCCCCAACCCACCATGTCTGGAGCTCTGAGGCTCCTCACTCACCCTCCTTAGACTCATCATTGTCTCAGCCCGAAGAGAGACCCAAGCCACCTCGTGCACCCACTTCCATTGCCCAACGACCGCCCGCTGCCCCAGAGTGTGTTCTCTGCAGAGTTTTGCTCACCTATTGGGAAGGTGTCTGGGGGTGCTGATTGTGAGGAACTGGAGGATGGAGAGGCCCCATCCTATATGACCAGGTCATCAGCCTCCAAGGAGGTGGTGTTGCCCCATAGTAGCAGGGCCATGGGGCAGTCACCTATTCATTCACGTGGCACACCTGCACTGGACACCTTGGCATGTGTTGACACCTGTCCTCTGCCTCCTGGTCCAGGGAGAAAGAGATAACAAGGCACCATTACGAGTGAGCATGCTGGGTGTTTGACGGTGCTGGGAGCCTCCCTGGAGGGAAGTATCTCAGATGAAAGATAAAGGACAAGTAGATACTGACCAGATTGGGGTGGAGGGGTAGATGGAAGACACATCAGTCATGAGGGCTGAGGACACAGAAGGAGTCAATGATAGGAAGATGTTGATGCCCCTTCTCCAGCAAGCTGAGCATCATATGCTTAGATCATTCATTCATTCAGTCAGTCATTCGATCTTTATGGACTGCCTGCTATGTGCCTAGCACTGGGCTCACGCTGGAGATGAGACCAAAACAGACATGGTCTTCCTCCCTACAGAGCTCAGGGAATAGTCAGGAAGGCAATAAGCGAATAACTACACAAATAGAAATATCATTGGAAAATGTAGGGTATGCTAAGAAGGAAAAGAGCTGGGTGATAAGAGGGAGGCTGGCATGACAGGAAGAGAGGGCGGGGCTGGGGACAGGGTGCCATCAGGATGTGGGGGTGGTTGGGAGCTGGCCAGGAAGAGGGGTCGGAGCGCTCCAGGCAGAGAAAACAGTGCGTGGTGCAGGCCAGTGGTTACTAAACTCTGTCTGCAGACCCCAGAATTCTACAGGGATAACTGAGCCCTCACGGCAGGTAGGGGATAGGACAAAGTGGGGAGGGAGGGAAACAGCAAAACAGATAGGCTGTGGACCCCACCCTCACCCCCACTTAGATGAGGACAACCACCCTTACCTCTGTTATATCTCTTGGGACCCTCAGCGGGATTTTGTGGGGACCAAATCTGAAACCATTTGGACAGCTCTGATTTGGTAGAAGACAACGCCTGCACTGAATGCCTGAGGTCTTGCCCACTTGCAGTTTAGGCCCCAGAACTGTCCATCTTTCCCAGGCATGTCCCCACCATAGGGAGGAGGGGAATCTCTGGGCACCTGCCTGGCCCGGCATGCCCAGGGTGCTGGCCCACCCAGGGGAGCTGGCCCCACCGGTGCTCCTCCTTCCCCGTGGGCCATTAGGTTGGCCATGGAAAGCCCAGCATGTGTTGGTGAGGCTGATGATGGTGATGTTGCCCCTCAAGGGGGCACCTGGGGCTCTGCCTGTCCTGTCCCTGGGCCCTTGCAGGCTGGGAAATGCCCAGGGAGGAGAGAGCCCCTGTGGAGGGTCAGACCCCGGTCACAGAGGGCAGGGGAGGGCAGGGCGCTGGCTGGGCCCCAGCCGGGCTCACCTTTCCTGGAAGGCAAGCCAGGCGGGAACGGTGTTTCCAGTAAGAAGGCGTAGCCCCCTCTGGGCACGCGCCCCACACCCGAGGAGGAGAGCTCTCGGAGCTCCTCGGCCCTAATGAGTGCCGTGGAGAGCTGTTTACAGCTAAGTGAGCTGTAATGGCTTTCTGCGGTCATTAGGCACAGGCTGCTCAGAGCACCTGGGAGGCCAATGGGCTGGACTCTCACATGCTCCCCCCGGGACCCCGATCGATGGGCTCAGGGTTGAGCCTGGGTGGGCCACTGAGCTCCCTGAGTGACCCAGAGTGGCCTGTGGGCATTGGAAAGGCAGGGAACTTGACTATGTACTGGCTGTGGGGTTGCTAGTACTGGATATCAGTGTCTTCACCCTGGTGCATCAGTGAGGCAGGAAGCTGGTGGTTGGGTCCACAGCCCACCATGCCTGGAGCTCAGGGCCTCCTTTGTCACCCTCCTTAGCCTCATCATTGCCTTGACAGAAAGAGACCCGAGCTGGGCATGGTGGCTCACACCTGTAATCCCAGCTACTCGGGAGGCTGAGGCAGGAGAATCGCTTGAACCTGGGAGGCGGAGATTACAGTGAGTCAAGATCGCACCACTGCACTCCAGCCTCGGTGACAGATCAAGACTCCATCTCAAAAAAAAACAAAAAAAAAAGACCAGAGCCACCTCCTGCAGCCACTTCCCAGCAAACTCCTGCTGGCCCAGAGTTCGTTCTCTGGAGAGTTTCACCCAGGCACTGGGAAGGTCCCAGCAGCCGCTCAGGACCAGACCAGGGCTCACAATAGTCACCCTTGACCCCAGGCTGTGGGCTGAGGCAGAGTAGGGGAGCAGAGACCCTAAAAGGGGCACAGAGCATGTGAGGTCAGCCATGTCCCTGCAGGCCTGGGAGGAGCATTTCGGGCTAAATTCAATTCCGTCCAGTGAGGGGCAGGAAGAACACAGGAATGGGTAGAAGAGGGCCCCTCCAAAGGGCTCCAGTGTTAGAGACTGACCTGACTTTGATATGAGTCCTGCCACGGGCAAGGACTTGATCTTCCCTGAGCCTCAGCCTTCCCATCTGTAAAACAGAGCTAAAGCAGGGCCCTTTGTGGGTGGTTGTGAGATGGTGGTGAGCTGAGGGTGGTGTTTAGTGCCTCACGGGTAGTCAGCGCTCAGTGGAAGGTAGCAACATCACCTTCATCAGCCTCACCATCACCGCCATCATCACAAGAGGGGTGCTGGGTGGGTCCCCCTCTTTTTGATTTTTGGGCTAATCTGGTGGCAAATGGCAGAGCGGCACCAACTGCTCACCCAGCCAGCAGTGGGAGCCGCCTCACCCACCCTCACATGCACCTGGAGGCTCTTTATTGAGCATATGCTCTGTGCTGCGATTTGAGGAAACAGAGCCAGGAGCTCACAGAACCTATGGGTTGGGTGTGGTTTCTGGACCCAGTGCAGATGGGGTCTACCGCTCCTATGGGGTGGTAGGAGATGTATGTTGAGGCCGGGCTGCGCTTAGGAGGCAGGGGCGTAAACAGGGAGGGGAGGTAGCAAGGCTGGGCCCCTGGGGTGGTTGCCCTCTGTCCACCGAGCTCAGCAGTCCCAGTCTGTCCCCAAGACCACAGGGCCATCCCGAGGGGCTCTGGGGAGAGCCATGGGGCCGCCTGACTCTATTCCTTCCCCAGCCGAAGCCTGAAAGAGTTAGAGCCCTGAGGTCCTGCTCCTCATCCTTCATCCAGAGTAAGTGTCCCGTGTCCATGGCTGCAGCCTCCCGTAACTCAGGACCTGCTGCAGAGTCTCCTCGGCTGCTTTTATCACCCCCATATCTTCTGGAGCTGAGAGTGGTGACAGCCACTAGAGATCAGGAAAAGACAAGGGAGGAAGGGTACAGGCTTACAGATCAAGGCTCGGAGCTCCGTTCCGAGGACCTTTGCGGAGGTTCTCACCGCCCACCTACCAATGTGAGTGGGATTGACCCAGTTTTCTTTTCTCGTCTGATCTTTCCCAGAGTGCAGCATAGTGTACAACTGTGGCTTTCAATCCACATCGGACCTTAAAATCACACAGAGGGGCTGAAAAAAAAAATTCCAATGCCTGGATGCAGCCCTAACTAATTCTGATTTAAGTCGTTGGGGGTGGGGATTGCTTTTGAAAGCCCTCCCCACCCCCATCCCTCACCATGTGATTCCAATGTGCTGCAAGGGTTAATAGGCACGAATACAAAATAACATGGGGCCCAGCATGGTGCCTCACGCCTGTAATCCCAGCACTTTGGGAGGCCCAGGTGGGCGGATCACCTAAGGTCAGGAGTTTGAGACCAGCCCAGCCAACATGTGTTTCTACTAAAAATACAAAAATTAGCTAGGTGTGGTGGCATGCATCTGTAATCCCAGCTACTCAGGAGGCTGAGGCAGGAGAATCACTTGAACCTAGGGGGCGGAGGTTGCAGTGAGCTGAGATTACGCCGTTGCCCTCCAGCCTGGGCGACACAGTGAGACTCCATCTCAAAAAAAAAAAAAAAAAAGGAAAAAGAAAAGAAAGAACATGGGCTTTGGAACTAGGCTTTCAACCCCAGCTCTATCTCTTACTACTAGCCGTGTGATTTTAGGTGAGTTACTCAACACCTCTGAGCCTTAGTGCTGACTTTGGTTTTTAAAAAATTAATAATAAAACAACTTGGAGACAGGAGTTCCTGGTTCTTGTGGTTACTGTGAGTGTAAATTAAAAAAATATACACAAAGGCCGTTAGCACCTAATAGGTGCTTTTTCAACCTTTGCCCCCTGTGTGTACTTTTTAGGGAGATGATGGCAATATTGTCATGTGATGTATCACAAAAGTACATGAAGCCTGCAGAGAGGTGGGCCCTGCTGTCCAGCGGTTTGAAGATAAAGCATGTTCCTTCCTTTGGCAGTCGCCTGTTTAACGACTCTTTTCTCCTTGTATTTATCTTGCTTGGGGTTCATTGAGCCTCTTGAATCTTCAATTTGTCTTTCTCCAAATTTGGGGAATTTTCAGCCCTTATTCCTTCAACTACTTTTTATGCCTTCATTCACTCTTGACTCTTCCTAGACTTCATGTATAATATATGTTAGACCTTCATCTCCAGTCTGAGGCTCTGGGCTTTTTTTAAAGTCTTCTTTTCTGCCTGTTCTTCAGATTGGGTATTTTTTATTGATCTATTTTCACATTCATTGACTCTTCTGTTCTCTTCAATCTGCTGTTAAATCTATCCAATAAATTTTTAATTTCAGATCTTGTATTCAGATTGTATTAGTCCATTTTGCATTGTTATAAAGGAATACCTGAGGCTGGATAATGTATAAAGAAGAGAGGTGTATTTGGCTTACGGTTCTGTAGGCTGTCCAGGAAGCATGACACTAGCATCTTTCTAGCGAGGGGCTCAAGAAGCTTCCACTCATTGGCAGAAAGAAAAGAGGGAGCAGGCGCGTCACATAGAGAAAAAGAGAAATAGAGGGTGCAAGAGAGAAAGGAGAAGGTGCTAGCCTCCTTTAAACAACCAGCTGTCTTGTGAACTCACAGAGTGAGAATTCACCCATTACCATGGGAAGGGCACCAAGGGATCTGCCTCCCAACCCAAACATCTCCCCCAGGCCCCACTTCTAACATTGAGGATCCCATTTCCACATGAGATTTGGAGGGGACACACATCCAAACCATATCATTCCACCCCTGGCCCCCTAAATTTCATGTCATTTTTACGTTGTAAAATATAATCTTTTTTTTCCAATAGTCCTCGAAAGTCTAAACTCATTTGAGTATCAACTCAAAAAGTTTAAAGTCTCATTTGGGACTCAAGGCAAGTTGTTTTAAATTTATGAATGTGTAAAAGCAAAACCAAGTGATTTGCTTTCAAGATACAGTGGTGGTACAGGCATGAGGTAAACATTTTCACTTCAAAAGGGAGAAATCAACCAAAAGAAAGAAATGACAGACCCTACCCAAGTCCGAAACCCAGCAAGGCAGACGTTAAACCTTAAAGCTCTAAAATAATCTCTTTTGACTCCAAGTCCCATATCCTGGGCACACTGGTGTGAGGGTTGGGCTCCCAAGGCCTGGGCAGCTCCACCCCTCTGGCTTTGTAAGGCACAGCCCCCCTGGCTGTTTTTAACAGGTTGGAGTCTGGTGTCTGGCTTTTCATATTGAGGTTGTAAGCTGTTGGTGGCTGTACCATGCTGAGGTCTGGAGGCTGGTAGCCCCATTTCCACAGCTCTACTAGGCAGTGTCCCGGTGAGGACCCTGTGGGAGCTTCAACCCCATGTTTTTGCTTGACACTGCCCTAGCAGAGACCTTCTGTGGGGGCTCTGCCCCGTGGCAGGCCTTGTCTGGGCACCCAGGTCTTTTCATACATCTGAAATCTAGGAGGAAGCTGCCGAGCCTCTTTCACTTTTGTATTCTGTGTGCCTGCAGGCTTCACCATGTGGAAGCTGCCAAGGCTTATGGCTTATGCCCTCCGAAGTGGAGCCCTGAATGGTACCTGGGGTTCTTTGAGCCCTGGCTGGAGCTGAAGCAGCCAGGGATGCAGGGAGTAGTCTCCTGGGGCTGCAGAGGGCAGCAGGGATCCAGGCCTGGCCCCTAAAACCATTTTTTAGGCCTCTAGGCCTGTCATGGAAGGGATTTTCCCCAAAGACGTTCAAAATGTCTTCCAGGTCTTTTTTCCAGTGTCTTTGTTATTTGTGCTTGACTCCCTTTCAGTCATGTAAATTTCTCTAGCAGGTGGTTATTTTACAAGTGCCTTGGATTTCTCACTGGAAAGGCGCTTTTGTTCTCTACCTCATGGCCAAGCTGTAAATTTTCTAAGTTTTTACACTCTGCTTTTTTTTTTTTTAATTATGAGTGTTAAATTTAATTCATTTTTTTGTTCTCATATCTAGTCGTAGGAAGTTAGAAGCACCCAGGCCACATTTTGAGTGCTTTGTTGTTTAGAAATTTCTTTTGCCAGATATCTTGGGTTATTACTTGTAAGTGGAGTCTCTCATAAAGCCCTAAGCCATAGACACAGTGTAGCCCAGACTTTTATTAAGGCATAACCAGGGTGATCTTCACTCCAGTTTTTAATAAATGTCTTGTTTTCCTTTGAAACCTCATCAGCCTGGACTTTGCTACCTATATTTCTATCAGCACTTCAGTTACAACCAGTTAACTAGTCGCTAAGAAGTTCTAAACTTTTTGTCATGTTTTTATCTATTTTTGAACCCACCAAACTCAACCTTTGTTCATTAACCTAATTTCAAAGCTGTTTCAACATTTTCAAGTATCTTTATAGCAACACTCCACTCTCAGTACCAATTTTCTGTACTAGTCTGTTTGCATTGCTGTAAAGGAATACCTGAGACTGGGTAACGTGTGTGTGTGTGTGTGTGTGTGTGTGTGTATATGCACACATATATATATATATGTGAATTTTATTTGGCTTATGGTTCTGGAGGCTGTACAAGAAGCACAGTGTTGGCACCTGTTTCTGGTGAGGCCTCAGGAAGCTTCCACTCATGCCAGAAGGTGAAGGGAGAGCAGATGTGTCAGATGGAGAAAGAAGGAGCAAGTTAGAAGGCAGGAGGTGCCAGGCTCTTTTAAACAACCAGCTCTTGGCTGGGGGCAGTGCCTCACGCCTATAATCCCAGCACTTTGGGAGGCCAAGGTGAGTGGATCATGAGGTCAGGAGATTGAGACCATCCTGGCCAACATGGTGAAACCATGTCTCTAGTAAAAATACAAAAATCAGCTGGGTGTGGTGGCATGTGCCCGTAGTCCCAGCTCCCAGCTACTCAGGAGGCTGAGGCAGGAGAATCGCTTGAACCTGGGAGGCGGAGCTTGCAGTGAGCTGAGATTGCACCATTGCACTCCAGCCTGGCGACAGGGTGAGACTCCGTCTCAAAAAAACAAAAACAAAAACAAACAAAAAACTAGCTGTCTAACAGAACGAGAGCTCACTACCATGGGAAGGGCACCAAGCCGTTCATGGGGGAACCCCCTTACGCAAACACCACCCGCTAGACTCCACCTCTAACACTGGAGATCGCATTTCCACATGAGATTTGGAGGGGATAAATACCTGAACCATATTAGAGATCTAGAATTTTTATGTGGTTCTTTCTTATGCTTTTTATTTTCCTACTAAGATTTTCTATTTGTTCATTCATTATGACTACATTTTTCTTTATGTCCTTGAGGATAGTTATAATAGCTGTTTTAAAACAATCTATTGATTGCCTTTTCTGTTGTGTAGGGATCACATTTTCCTGTTTCTTCATGTGCCTAGGAATTTTGGAGTGTATCCTAGATGTCATGAATTACATATTTTTTAGCAAACAGGTAACTTCCCTGCACTCAAACTCCAAACTCGCTCTCCCTTGTGGTTGGTAGTAGCAGAAATCTCTGTTCAGTCCCTCTAGACTTTGCTGGGCTGCTTGGGATTGGCCCCATGCGTGCATATTTCAGAGATCAGCCTAAGGTTTGGGTAGAATTTATATACAGAATTCAGGTCTCCTCCCCCTCTGGCTCTCCTCCTTCTGGGATTCCTGCCCTCAATTTCCAACTGCTGCCGTTGCCCCAAACTCTGTCCTCTAGTTGTTTAAGCCAGTAAGACTGTGGATTTTCTATCTGGATTTAGCCACCCCACTTAGCAGGAGCTAGAGCCTGACCTCAAACAAATACCCATAAATATGGGAAGTTCACCCAGTGCCATTTCTGTCTTCTAAGCATTGACTTCCCTCTAGTGTCGGCCTGCTTTTGGTTGTTCTCCAATGCCTCAGGCAGTTGTTTATTGCTATCTGGGGAAAGGGTTGACCTAACAGCAGCCACTCCACCCCTACCAGATGCCCAAAGCCCAGCTGTTTAGTCTTTTGTTTTGGGTTTTTTTTTTTTCCAGACACAGTCTCACTCTGTCCCCCAAGCTGGAGTGCAGTGGCGTGATCTCGGCCCACTGCAACCTCTGCATCCTGAGCTCAAGCGATTCTCCTGCCTCAGCCTCCCGAGTAGATGGGACTGCAGGTATACGCCACCATGCCCAGCTAATTTTTGTATTTTTAGTAGAGACAGGGTTTCACCCTGTTGGCCAGGCTGGTCTCGAACTCCGGGCCTCAAGTGATCCACCTGTCTCGGCCTCCCAAAGTGCTGGGATTACAGGCATGAGCTACCACACCCAGCCCCAGCTGTTTCGTTTTAATGTCATGGGGAGGGAGCAGGGCAGGACACCAGGCATCTCTCTGGGTCACACATACATGCAGTGGAATTAGTTAAATCATTTGTTCAGATGATGACACAGCCCAGGGGCTCAGATGCAGGAGAGAATACAGACCTGTGTCACTTTAAGCAGAAATGGACTCAAGTGGACTTATACTCTAAGCCAGTAGTGTCCAGTAGAACTTTCTGTAGTGATAGAAGCATTCCGTTGTCTGTGCTGCCCAACATGGTAGTCACTAGCCATATGTGGCCAGTGCCACTGAGAAACTGAATTGTTAATTTTATTTAATTTTAATTAACTTAAATAGCTACATGTGGCTAGTGGTTACCATATTGAACAGCTCTAAGTAAATCCAAGAAATTGAAGTGTGAATTTACAGAAAAACATAAAGCAAGATGAATACAAAAGAAGTTTTCAAAAAGATTTACTGGGGGCTGGGCACAGTGGCTCACACCTGTAGTTCCAGCACTTTGGGAGGCCGGGTGGGTGAAACAAGGTGGATGGATCACTTGAGCCTAGGAGTTTGAGGCCAGCCTGGGCAACATGGCAAAGCCCTGTCTCTACAAAAAATATAAAAAATTAGCTGAGCGTGGCAGCACATGCTACTTGGCAGGCTAAGGAAGGAGGATGACTTGAGCTGGGAATGTTAAGGCTGCAGTAAGCCATGATGGTGCCATTGCACTCCAGCCTGGATGACAGAGGGAGACCCTGTCTCAAAAAAAAAATCAGTGGGAGAAAAAAGAAGACTCACCTAGGCCATTTGAAATGGGATTTCATTAATGTCAACCCTGCCCCCAAAATATGTATACCTAAAATTGACCCTTTCAGAGCACTATTGTACTACAAAGTTGCTCAATGAATATCAAACTCAGAGATAGATATATTGGAGAATGTTACAAAAGGGCACAAAGATTTTTTTTTAAGAGACAGAGTCTCATTCTGTCTCCCAAACTGGAGGGCAGTGGCCCGATCATAGCTCACTGCAGCCTCAGACTCCTGGGCTCATGCAGTCCTCCCACATTCAGCCTTCTGAGTAGCTGGGACTACAGCCATGTGCCACCGCACCCAGCTAATTTTTTATCTTATTTTTTGTAGAGGTGGGGTCTCACTGTGTTACCCAGGCTGGCCTTGAACTCTTGGCCTCAAGCGATTCTCCTGCCCCCGCCTCCCAAAGTGTTGGGATGACAGGTGTAAGTCACTGCACCCAGCCAGAAATGTTTGTCAGTTGTGAATTCCCTAAGATATTTGAGCTATAATGTGATTTATAAAAATTAGATTTGCCTGATACTTCTGGGGGAGGATATTTCTGGTTCGAAGAGAAGTTGACAGTGACTCACTTCATCTTATCCCAGCCTTGCTAGAGGCCATGAGTCTCCTCCATGGTGCGTGCCTGTCCAAGCCTCCTCGCCAGCAATGACCCGAGGACCAGGGTGGGGCGGCAAGCAGTGGGGCGGTATCAGAGTGGAGCTGTCCTTCCCCTCCCCTGCCTTCCTCCTCCCTTCCAGAAATGGCTTCAAGTGCCCAGGTCCGAGTCAAACTGCCTGGGCTGGTATTCCAGCTTCAGCACAGCCCTACAGCCTTGGTGCTTCTGTGTGCCTCAATTTACCCATCATCAAATGGGGAAAGAGGTATACCTGCCTCGTGGGGCTGCTGCCAGCATGAAATGAGTTAGCATGTCTTAGTAAAGCTTACAAAACGCAGACATGGCATTTCCAGCAGCCCGTGGCGCCTTCCGCACAGAATGCCTTGCTGGTAATTTTTCTTTCTTACTCCTTTCTCTGTGCTCAGCTTCTCTCTCCCTTTTCCCCACTCTTTCTGACAGTCCCAGCCCCAGGGCTCATCCTTATCTCCCCGTCCTCATCCTTGTCCGGCAGCCTGGACAGACACTCAGAACCACCTCCCAGCCCTCTCCTGCGCCTGCCTTCTTCTCCCTGCCTCTCCTGTCTCTCTTCTTTGAGAAGTGCCTGGCCTCATGTTCCCCCAGATTCCACGTGGCTGTTTTTCTCTTAAGTTTTCACCTGGCCTAACTTCTGGAGGGAGGTGGGAGGAACAGGCAAGTTAATTGGATCTAAAAAGAGAACAGATGCAAGACCAAGCACAAAATCTTGGGGGGGGGGGGGTGCTCCCAAAATTCAGTAACTAAACAAATAATATTTGAATGTAATATTTTTAAAATGCAAATTAATGCAAAAATTCCACAAGGAACAAAATATCAAAACGTCCGATAAAGACGGGAACCATCCTGGTACCTTGGAGGTTGTCGCAGCCCCGTCGGAGCGTGTCTTTTTGTAACATTTTGGTGGTGTTCATATTAAATTTTTTGCTTTGATTTGGATCCTTTGAAATATTATATTAAGATGTTATTTGTCTTTTTTTTTGAGACAGAGTTTCACTCTGTTGCCCAGGTTGGAGTGCAGTGGCAAGATCTCAGCTCACTGAAACCTCTGCCTCCTGGGTTCAAACAATTCTCCTGCCTCAGCCTCCCAAGCAGCTGGGATTACGGGCGCCCACCACCACGCCCAGCTAATTTTTGTATTTTTGGTAGAGACGGAGTTTCACCATGTTGATCAGGCCGGTCTCGAACTCCTAACCTCAGGTGATCCACCCGCCTCGGCCCCCCAAAGTGCTGGGATTACAGGCATGAGCCACTGCACTTGGCCTACAATGTTATTTATCTTGATGACTAGGATTTTTGATAGCCCCTTCTTTAAATGTTGCACACAGTCCCTCATTCAGCTCCCTTCACCCAGCCCTGGAACAGAGTCCTTGAGAGCAGAGACTCAATTCAGGGGAGGCCAGTACAGGAGTCTGCACAGTGCTCCCCACTCTAAGGCCACTCTACTTGTTCCTGGTCCAGGCTTGTAGTCATTGGAGGCCACTGGAGGCCAGACCTCAGCCACATACAGGAAGATGGCCCATGACACAGTGATCCCCAGTGCCCCCAAAATGACCCTGTGTCATGCCTCCTAGAGCCCAGGACAACAACCACACAGTATGGCCTGAAGAAGGCAGCTGACTGCTCCTCCATGGCAGCCCAGAGAACCATGGCTTCTTGGCCACAACTCCGCAGCCACGTCACCATTTTGGGTCCTCCCAGGTGGCCCTGTGCTGACGTCTTCTCTCCCTACCCTAGCCCCTTTTTGGAGACTTTCCTCTCTACCTCCCACTTCCCCCTAGGTCTCGTCATCATCTGTGCTGATGCCAGGCTGAGGGCTGACCACAGGTCGGGTGGGTGGTGTGGGTGGAAGGCACTCGGCCCTACCAACCCCGTAATTGTCTCCCTTTCACACCCACCACAGCTCTTTCCAGACCCAAAATAGCTCCCTTGGCCCCTCCCTTGGCCCCATCTCGGGCACAGCTAGAAATGTCAAGTTGTGGAGTCTGGGGTGGAGCACTGGCCAGGTCCCCAAAAGCTTGGGCAGAGTGACCAGGAGCGAGGCTGGGTCTCTCCTCTTCCCCGTACCTGTGGGTAGTGGGGGGAGGAGGGGGTCCTGATTTTGCTGTGCCTGGTCTGGGTGGGATGAGCAGGGACATGCCTGGCCCAGCGGCACACCCCACACGCCCTGCTTCCTGACCTCAAAGAGGATCCTGTCTCCTGCCACAAGTCCTTGCTGGCCCGGACACCACCCACTGGTCGAGGAGCCTGTGTGTTCCTGAATCAGGATCGGGAGGGGGTGGGCACCAGTGGCTCCGTGATCTGACCGACCCTCACAGTAGCCCTGTAAGCAGGGTGTGTGGTCCCCAGGACTCCCCACCAACGTGCGGTTGCTTGGATTTTGAAGTTCTGTATTTACACAGCTGGTAAACAGCTGCTGTCCTGACATCTCTGGAATGTTCCATGTTCCACACCTAAAGGGTTAATGAGGCCAGGCGCGGTGGCTCACGCCTGTAGTCCCAGCACTTTGGGAGGCCGAGGCAGGTGGATCACTTGAGGTCAGGAGTTCGAGACCAGCCTGGCCAACATGGTGAAACCCTGTCTCTACTAAAAATACAAAAATTAGACGGGTGTGGTGGCGTGTGCCTGTAATCCCAGCTACTCAGGAGGCTGAGATGGAGAACTGCTTGAATCTGGGAGGTGGAGGTTGCAGTGAGCCAAGATGCACCACTACACTCCAGCCTGGATGACAGAACAAGGCTCCATCTCAAAAACAAACAAACAAAAACAATAAAGGGTTAATGTGAGGCACAGCCAGGAGCAGAGCAGCCTCCAGCCGGCATGAACGTTTCTGGTTATTCAGTCTTTCTAACAACACCTTGTCTGTCATTTATTATTTATTGTGGTTTTTGGTGGTGGCACTAGGAGTGATGGCACCCTTTTAGTGAGGAAACTGAGGCTGTAAGAGCTTAGGCAGTTTGCCCTCAGCTGGATTTGAACCTGGCTCTGTGTGCAGGTCCTCCATAGTTCACTGCCTGGTCTCAGTAGGGCCAAGGCAGGACCCTTGGGGCATAGACCCACTTCGCGTGGTGTGATGGCCCAGAGGAACCCCCAGCCCTTCAAGCTGTCCCTCCCGGGGGTGACTGCCACTGAGCCCAGCAAGCTAAAGATACAGGGGAAATGCTCAGTGAGGCCAAGACAACCAGCTGTTGCCCAGCCCTGGGGGGATCAGGCCAGGAACTAAAGGCTTTGAGTTGTCTCAGACCCTCTCTTTCTCTCATCCTATCTCAGCAAGGTTTTTGTGGCATTATGATTCTGGAGCACAGGCATTAGGGGCACTTGTCTCTAGCAGGACAGGGAGGTAGGGAAGATAAGAAAGGGGGAGGGGCCAACCTTACCTGTCCCATCCTGTTCAGGCTGCAGACCTGGCTGTGGGGCGGCCCTTGGGAGGCTGGAGAGCAGCCACAGTACGGTGACATGCGTGGAATGTTGGGGGGTGGGGGGTGGGGCACAGGGAGCGGAGTGGGGAGTGGCAGATGGACAGAGCTTGCCCCCACACCATCCTGCTCAAGACGTACTGCTCTTATCTCAGTGTTCTTCCCATCTGCCCCTCTCATTCTCCATTTTGGCAGAAAGTTCTCATTCTCAAGAGCCCACAGAAAGAATTATAATACACATTACAATGTAATTGTTATATTATATCATCTATTCCATTTATCAACTCCTTGCTTCTTGCCAACTGTGTTGCATACATTATCCCATTTAATCGTCATTGCCACTCTATGGCGCGTGTATCACCATCATCTCTACTTTACCAGCGAGGAAACCCAAGGCTCAGAGAGGTTAAATAGTTTTCCCAGAGGCAGGCAGGAAGTGTGTGAACTCGGCAGGCACGCTCTCTCCTTCGTGGGTCACTCTGCCCCATTGACTGGAACAAATACTTTCAGGATGTGGGTGTTGCTCGTGGGGCCCTGGTGCAGGCAGGAGAGTCCAGTTGAAATCAGCATTTAAGTTTTTCTTTATCCCCATAAGGAAGAGAGAAAAGGGGAGGAGAAGGTGCATTCTTTCCTTCCCATGGCTGGTTTTCCCATCTCAGCTAACTTTTGTTTGTTTCTCAGCTAACTTTTTAGTCTTTGAAATGAGGCCACGTCCTGGGAGCCAGGCTGCAGACAGAGCCAGGGAGGCAGGCGTTTCCTCTCCAGGCCGCTACTGCAGTGGGTGAGAGTACCTCTCATTCTGTAGGACTGGTGGCCCGCGATTCTAGGAGCCAGGTAAAGAGCTCCTATCTAGGGGGAGGGTTGAGACCCCGTTTGAGAGCCCATCCTCGAGGATCTTGTAGGAGAGACACATGGCTTGGTGCGGGGGCCCCGAAGTTCTGTTAACTTGGGCACTGACTTGCCACGTGAGGTGGGAAAGGAAACTCCATCTCACTGGGCCTTGGTTTCTTCATCTGTCTGATGAAGCCGGATTTGAACCTGGCTGTGTGTGGGTCCTCCATAGTCCACTGCCTAATAATGCTGAGCTGTGAACTTCACAGGCTGGATGATAAAAGGAGATACAGTCAATGCAGAAGTGCTTGAACATTTTAAAGTGCCTTGAAAAAGTGCTTGAACGTTATTCTGTTCTTCCCTCCCTTCCTTTCTCCCTTCCTTCCTCCCTCCCTTCCTTTCTTCCTCCCTCTCCCCTCCCTCCGTTCCTTCCTAACTGAAGTTAATTTCAGAATAAGGCATCCGAGTCTCTTTCCATCTCTACCTGGGCATAGTCGTTGTCATTAATGGAGAAATTCTGGAAGGTTCCACAGGAAATCTGGCAGAACCCTAGGCAGAGCTAGTCACAGCCACATCTTTTCAGATTAGCCAGCTCCTCTGACATGTGCTCAGTGAGGCTGTGGGGTCAGAGTCTTTACTCCCTATCAATCTACTGGCAGAACTTTGGGGCTGCCCCTTTACAGCAGACCTGCACTGCACCCCTCCTGCCTCAGCAGAAGGTGCTTCACTCCCAGGTGGCAGCTCTGGCTGCTAAGTGCCCCCAAGGCTCCCAGCCCATGGTGTTGGGGATGGGGCAGGACAAAGGGGGATAGAGCAACAGGGAGAGGAGCGTCCTGGAACGAGAGAGCTGGACTTGGTTGTCCAGGGAGCCCTGGGGAGAGGCTGAGAGAGAGGATGAGTGCATCCAGGTCAGTGCCACTGGCTGCCATTTCTACTGCTGAATCCAGAGGTGCCCATCTCATCACTACCTGGTAGAGGCTGCAGGCAGACCTTACTGAGGGCAGGAAATTTGGACTCACAGAGTTCAAGGAACTCCTGTTAATGGGAAAGGAAATTAGAATGGCAGGGCTTTGACACTTTGGGCTCTCTTTACCCTCTATTGAAAGAGGACCTCCTACCCAAAAACAAGGAAGGAAAGAAAAGAGGGAGATTAGGCGGCAGGGAAAGAAAGTAAGAGAGAAAGAGAGAAAGGAGGAAGAGAAGGAGGAGGAGGATGGGAAGAAGAAAGGAAACATTATAATATTTAATCTGGGCACAGTGGCTCATGCCTGTAATCCCAGCACTTTGGGAAGCTGAGGTAGGCAGACCACTTGAGGGCAGATGTTTAAGACCAGCCTGGCCAACATGGTGAAACTCCATCTCTAATAAAAATACAAAACTTAGCCAGATGTGGTGCACACCTGTAATCCCAGCTACTTGGGAGGCTGAGGCAGGAGAATTGCTTGAACCCAGGAGGTGGAGGTTGCAGTGAGCCGAGATCGTGCCACTGCACTCCAGCCTGGGCAACAGAGCAAGACCCTGTCTAAAAAATAAAAAAATAAAAAAAAATAAAAAAACTTGAGGTGCAGCAGCTCCTGCAAAGCCTTTGAGCTAAGCCTTGGCAAGGTCGGGCTTATTCACGGGGGCCAGCCACTTTGTTGAGCGTGCGCTATGAACTGTCATTCCATGAGCTTCAGTTGAAACTTACTTCTTATGAGAAATGAGTTCTCATTATTCCCATTCTATAGATAAGGAGGCCAAAGCCCAGAGAAATTGATTTGCTCGGTTTCATGCAGCCAGAATATTTTGGAGAATTCAAACCCACATCAGGCCAACCCCAGTATCTGCACTTTCTAGCTGCTGCGTGGCCTTTGCCTAGCTTAGAAGAATGAAATTTGCTAAGGTTTGTTTCCAATCTCAATAATCATAGCCCCATACTGTCAATCTGGTGCTAATTTCCTTGTGTGTTTAACTCATACAGTCCTCACAAAGGCCCTATGAGAGAGTTTCTATGATCATCATCACCCCCATTTTACAGATGAGAAAACTGAGGCTTAGAAAATCCCCTCAAAAGCAATAGAGGGCAGAGCTCAGATGTGAACCCAGGTGATCTGGCTCCAGAATTTGTGCTGACAGCTGCCAGGCTAGACTTCCACCCAAGCAAGCTGAGTTATTAACCCCTACTGAAGTCCCTTCAAAACCGGAAACAGGTTCCCAAAGGGGAAAAAATGGTAACAACCATACAATAACAGCAATAGCAACAGCTGCATAAGAATTCAGCAAATATTTTTCCTAAAATGTGTGCTTAAAAGAAGAATCAAGTGTAGGTCAAACATGAATGCCTCTACCAAAAATGACTTACAGTACATAAACATCTGACCATACACAGCCTCATGTCCAATGAGCATCGCCCAGATGGGCTGCCCAGACATACCTGGCTCTTCAGAGGAAGCCAAGACAGAGCGGTTGTATTTCTTTCCCATCTGGATAAAGTGAGCTCTGTCTAATCAAAGAAAGTCATCTTCCTTTATTAAAAAACAACAACAACAAAACCCAAACTCTGAAGGTAAAAGCTTGCCGCTGGCTTCTTGGAATTGTTTGTGTTTAACTAAAGCTATTTGCTGTTTTGCTCTGTTGATCTGTTTGTTTGGAAAGAACCTGCCACTTCCCATCTTGGTGATCCACTTCGGTGGCTGTGCCTCCATTCCCGATGTCTGGGGTCATTAAGAGGGAGAGGAATGGTCTCTGCATGTGTCGTTTCCTGGCAGTGACTTCTACTGAGTGCCATCACTTTGCCAACTGTCCACCCCAAGCCCAAGCCCCATGGACAGTGCCCCCGTGTCTCCCAAAGCCCCTGCCTTTCCCTGGAAACCCCAGAAGCTCAATCCCCTCTGTGCGTCCACCGCCTCTCTCCCTGCAGGGACCATCCACTGCTTCTGGCCAGCAAGGAGGGCTGACTCCCTGGTCCCTGCTGACCCTCTGTGTCTTTCCCAGGACCTCTTTTCCAAGGTGCAAGGCTTCAAGCCTCCAAACCTCCCCAGGTGTTTGGAGTCTGCAGCATTTCAGTCCCATGTTTGCTTTTTTATGAAAGAGAAGTGATCCCCTCTGCAGAATATTAAGTGGCTTGGGCAGCTTTGGGAAGCAGAGCTGCTAATCCGCCGACATCTGCTGCTTATGGGATCTTGGCGCCTGGCAGCCCCTCACCTCCTCTACCCCCACCTAGGCCCTTCCTCATCTTCCCAGTTGAGCTCTGGGACATTGAGGCAGAGAGGGAGATGATAGGGGATTCAGGCTAATCCACCATTCTTGCCTGATGGCAGGGACTGGAATAGTGACCTCCAAGTCCCCTGTGAGGCCCAGGGGCAGAGAGGCCTGACCACAGTGAGCAACCTTGGGCCAGCCCCTTCCTCTCCTGGGCCTAAGCATCCTCAGTACATAGAGACGAGGATGAGCTCCGTAGATTCCAAGGTCCAGTGCACCACTCCCAACAGCACCTCCTCCAGGCCAGGAAGACTCCCGTTCACAAGCCACACCTTTGCATGAGTTGTTCTCCCCGCTGGAGATGAGCTCCCCTGCCCTCAACCAGTCCAAGTCCTGCCGGCCTTCAAGGCCAGTTCCAGACTCAAGCCCTCCATGAGGCCTTCGCTGGCTCCTCTGTATAGACAGCGCTCCTGTTACTCCTGCTCTGTCTGGTTAACCACCCTCTCCTCTGCCCAATTCATAGCCTCCCAGGGCAAGACCAAGTGCCTATAGCGCAGCTCGGGGCTGCATATGCAGCTAGACAATGCAAGCTCTAGGGTTCACCAGGGCTGGAGATGGGGATTGGCACTGTCAGAGGGCCAACCCGGAACAAAGCTCCCCCGTCCTCCTTCCTCCCAGCCTGGTCCCCAGCCAGTCTGGGCACCAAGGCCCTGCCTGAGTTCAGAGCACCTCGAGGGCTCCTGAAGATGGAAGACACTCAGGTCTTGGCAGGAGGAAACTCATAGAGTTTTGATCCTGTAATGAAACCCATATTTGATTGGCTTTGTAACATTTACAGAACCCCATAAATAAGTGTAAATCAATACTCTACAAACAGGATGCCCAAGAGCTCCACAGCACCGCTGGCTTCCTGGAGAAGGTGGACTTTGAGCCAGGACTTGACATACAGAGCTCACACTTGCAGAGATAGAGGAGGATGCATTCCAGGGAAGGAAAGAGGTTTGCACAGAAGTGTGTATTAGTTTCCTACAGTTGCTGTAACAAATACCAGACTAGCTGGCTCAAATGATGGAAATTCATTTTCTCACAATTCTAGAGACCAGAAGTCCAAGATCAAGGTGTTATTGGGGTGGTTTTCTTCCGAGGGCCATGAAGGAAGGCTCTGTCCTTGGCGTGTAGATGGCCATCTTCTCCCTGTGTCTTCACATATTCTTCCTCCGTATGAGCCTGTGCCCTCACCTCCTCTGCTTATAAGGACATCAGCCACATGGGATTAGGGCCCACCCCACTGGCTTCATTTAACCTTAGTTACCTCTGTAAAGATCCTGTCTCCAAATTTAGTTGCATTCTGAGGTACCGTGGCTTAGGACTTCAACAGATGAATTTTGGGGGGATGAAGTTTGACCCATAACAGTGTGGAAGTGGTTCTGCTTCATCTAGGTGCCTTTACATAATGGATTGATGAGCTGCTCCTGTGTGCCTGGCATTGCACAAAGCACTGGGCTTCCAAAGGGGAGGATGACTTGCCCCCGTCCTCATCAGGGGGCCCCCTGGAAGAAGTAGAAGACCTGAAAGGGGGCAGAGACCGTGGGTTGATGAGGACAAGGGGTCTGCTCCAGGGTTAGGAATAGGTGGCCCCAGCTCCACCTGGAGGACATAAAACCCCTCTCCCTGTGAGCCTCAGGGCTCCAGCTCCCCCAGTAACCCTCCCTCCATGCTCCTGTCCTCTCCCCAGTGGGAAGAAGCCAGGGCTTCAGGGGGATGTGTTGGGGCTGCCAGGTATCTCCCCTTGAAGAGGTCTTCTGCAGGCCAGATTTATACCTAGGGAGGGAGGAGGGAAACCACCACTCCTGCATCCCATCTTATCCTCGCAGCATTGGCAACGCCCAAAAAGGCTGAGGGGAATCTGAGGTTCAGACTGGAGCTGGTCATGCCCCCTCTGCCAGCACCTACTCAGTAGGGTGGTGACTGGCATCCCTGGGTGAAGGCTGTGCTGTAACAAGGGTGAGGGTTTGGGGGTGGCACTGTTCACCTGCAGGAGGTGTAGGCCCAAGGAAGGAGGTTGCAGGTGGGATGGAGGCTTTGGCCAGGTAGTGGCTCAGGGGTGACCCTGGGCCTCAAACCTCTCTGTCCCCTCCTGTCCTTCCTTGTGCTATCCTGGCTTCTGAGAGGGCAGCTCCCTGCAGGAAATGCCATCATAGGGATAGGTGCAGCTGTCAGGGCTTGGGGGTGACTCGCCACTGGGCTGCTCACTGGCTCTGTGACTTTGGACAGGACTTGTTTGATCTCTTGAGCCGTCAGTTTCCTCATCTTTACCAAGAGGATAATAACATCCACCTTCCAGGGTCACTATGGAGACCCTGGTATTAAATAGGCAATAAGTCCTGGCTCAAAGCCCTTGACAATGAGAATGGTCTATCAATATCAATTTCCCTACTGGAGGCAGCCTTGGGCTCCCACCACTAGCCCCCTGTGGCCTCTCCTGCCCCATCTCTGCCTCTTGTCTCTGATGGTGTTCAGAACAAACACACACCCCGGAAGGTGCTTCCATGCTCAAGGCCACCTCCATGCCCAGAGTGGGGCCAAGAGCTCCCTCTGGCCCTTCCCTCCCAGCCCCCACAGAAGCCTCTGTCTTTGCAGTCATCCATCCAGAGAAGCAGCATGACGCTGCAGCCGTCTGCCCTGCCTGGGAGCTGCAGCCAATCCCAAAGGGTTGGGATTAGGACGCTCGAGGAACCCAGAACCCAAACGGGTCTGAGCCTCTTCTCTACATCTCCTCTCCAAACAATCCATCCATCTCTGAGTGCCAGCCAGAGGCTCAGGGCAAGGGCTCTCGAGTTGAGAGCTTGCCAAGGAGAGGGCTTAGAGTGCAGTGTAAACGAAGCCAGAGCGAGAAGTGCAAATGAGTTGGTTCAAAGATGAAGTCGCTAAGGGAACTCCGTCTGGGAAGCAGCCTACAGCGGGGCCCATTGGCAGGGTAGTAGCACCGTCCTCAAGCTCTGCAGTCAGCCTGGCCGGGCTCAAATCCTGTTCCCCCGTGTCCTGCCAAGTTACTTAACCCATTTATGCCTCAGTTTCTCATAGCTCAAGCGGGTGTGATGCTAGTACGTACTTCTCGAGTGCGGAGAAGCTAATCTAAGTGGCTCATGATGGGTACCTGATAAATGTCGGTCATTATAATGATCTCATTCGATGTTGGGAAGGCAGAGAGAAAAGCCCTGCATCCCTAAATACAGTCTGCTTCCAATTCTCTAGCAACAGGCTGTCTCCTTTGCATATTGTCTCTGCCTGCTTTTCTTTACTCCTCCAAGCCATCCTGGGCTTTGTGTTAGAGTTTAGCAGGATTTTTTTTTTTTTTTGAAAGAGCTGAGCTCCTGGTTCCCTCCATCCGTGCAGACAGGATGCACTTCTAATCCCCTGTGGCATGGGGAGCTCAGCAAGTGTCAATGGAGGATGCAAGCCAGAGAGCTTGGATGAGCCTGGGAAGTGGACTGTGGGGCGCTTGGGCAAGCCCCCCTGGGGGGCGGAGTTTCCGCGCTCTGGCGGAGGACACTCAGACCTGCGCCTCGACCATTGACCACTCGGCCATCAGCTGGCAATGTGGACTGCCACCCCCTCCTCAGGAGGGTCCCCTGCGCCACTCCAGTTTCAACGCATGACACAGATGTCATGTGTCCTCTCCAAGCTGCCTTAACATGAGGGAGTTCTATCTCAAATATGTTGCACAAATGAATAATAAAAACAAAGGAAAATTACCCTCTTTATTGAAACTCATTTTATGAATAAAACAATTATTCTGGTAATTGAAAAAATGTGTCGTTAAATTAAATGCAGTGGTTCCTATTAAAATTTTAGTGCGTTTCTGCTGCTGCCGGCTAGAGGCTGGTAATTATAGATGAGAGTTTCGCTTTCTCTTTATTGTTTTTTAATCTCTCTGTGCTGCGGCTCTCCGACAATATTTTATGTCAAAGAGATTTAGAGCTGGGCCCCAGACAGGGGGGACAGGCTGGCCGAGGGGTGGGGGGCAGGCGGTGGGGACTGCAGCCGCATCTGCCTGACTCTAGGTTGCCTTGCCACCCTGGCTGTCCCACAGTCTTGGCTGGTCTCTTCACCCATCTATCAGTCTGTTGGCAGCCAATCACAGCCACCTGAATCTAGTGCCCTCCCCTCCCTGACCCTCTTTTTACTCAAAAGGGGTTGAAGACAGAAGGGAAGCCTGGAGTTGGGTCTCCAGAGGGCCTGGGAGTCTCAGCTTCCTCTTGGAAGCTGAGTTTGGAAAGCAGCGGGGTGGGGTGGTCTGAAGGTCCCCCTGCCCTTAGGGGGACAACTAGGGAAGGTTGCAGAAGCTCTGCGTGTGTAAGCACCGTGAGGGCAGGGACCACTGCTGTCTTGCTCGCTATGGCATCCACAGCTTCCAGAGCAAACAGTGTGTTGGAGGCTTTTAATCCATGTTAAGGAATGAGGGGAGGGAAGGAGAAAGGAACAGCTGTATTAGAGCCTGCTTGGTCCAGGAGGGGTTAGGTTGAGAAAAAGGTGGAAGAATCGCCTAGAGAAACTTGAGGTATCCTTTCCAAGTCACCCCTGACACCAGAGATGGAAGGAGGGAAAAAACCGAAGGCCTCGGCCGCTCCTCTCCCTCCCCATTCCTGGCAGGAGCTGCGAGGCTCCTGGGCTCACTTAGACCGTCAGTGTCTCCCGGCAATATGTTATATGTCTCTGGCCCAGGCTGCGTTTCTGTTCTTTGTCCGGAAGATTAAGCTCCTGGTGAGCAAGGTCTCCGGCCATGCAACCTGCCACGGGGAGCTTGATGAATCGGGCTGGGGTGGGAGCGTGTGGGCATTTATCACCAAGGCACCAGAAGCTGGTGAGGAGCCGGCCGCCATCACCCAACAGTGTGGGAGGGAAGACGGGGTGCGCGTCGAGTCCCCGGCTTGCGTGTTTTGTGGCTTCAGGCTACCACCTCGACCCACTGTGTCCTTCCTGGGCTGTGACCTCTCAGGTCCTTTCCTTGTCCTGCCTCTGCTCTGTCCTGTATCACAGGTGGCTGTCTTCCTGGCTTCCCAGGCTCCCGGGTCAGCTGGCTTCAGATTATGCTTGGCCAGTGGGAGGCACTGACAGGAGACAGGAGGTAGGAAAGAGAGAGAAGCTGGGGTCTCTCCCTTCCCTCCTGCCTCGACTGGCTTCCATGAGCAGCTGCGTTTGGCTCATGACTCCAGCGCCCTGTGGACGGGTGATTCGCCCTGGGCTTCGGCAACCCCACTTCCTCCCTGGACTCCTCCAGCCTAGGGATGGTAGAGGCCTCTTGTGTCACCGATCTCTGGGTTACCTCACTGTCCCCCGCTGGGCTTCTCAGCTGACTATCACCTGCAACCAGTTCCCTGTAGCAAATCCCTTCTGTGCGAGTATAGCCAGTAGTTTCTGCTTTCTTGAGTGGACTCTGACTCCACGCCAGCCTCCTTAACATCCCAGGAAGAGATGTGTGGCGGGAAGCAGGCTAGGGGTGGGGGAATGGGAGAAGGTCAAAAGCTCTGTGGCTTCCTTGGGTCCCTTCTGCCCTTCCACCACCACCCTGACTCCCCCACCACCCAGGGTCTCTGTGTTGTGGCCCTCCACCTTTCCAAACAAGTGGCTGCTCATGTCTAGCCCATTCTAATTATCCTTTGGTGCTAATTCATCCACACCAGGACAGCTTCTCATTTTGGCAATAATTGAGCTATTTTCCCAGCGGGACAAAGGGCTAGCAGGTTAGGGGTCCCTTCCTGGGGATATAGCATTAAGCAGCGTATATTTCAGAGCTGTTAACCCTAGAGCAGAGTTGTTGGGAGGCCGGGGAGAACCAGCGGCTCCTACCTCTGCAGTCTGCCACCTCCCTGACCCCTGGTCCCCTGCTGCAGCAGGCTTAGAACTCCATCAAGCATATTTCCAAGCCAGGCCAGCTCAACCTGACCTGGAAACAGTCAGGAGCACTAGACCTGCCACGCAGGAAAGGGGCAGGTAGGGAGGGGGCCTGGCTGGTGCAGCCAGAGGGAGAAACCAGGTGCTCAGTGCCCCCGGGACACAGTGCAGAGCAGCGGGAGGGGTGCATTAGTGTCTTGCATGCATCTGCCTCTATGCACCCCCGGTGGCCCTCACCCATGGTCTTATTCCAGATTCTGGTCACCACCACCCCTCCACCTTGGCCTTCCCCACTACGTTGCAGCCAGAGTGATCTTTCTGATACAGAAATCTGATCTGTTGCTGCTGAAACCCTTCAGTGCCTCTCATCATGCCACCTTGCTCACATCTTGAGCCTCCCTCTCACCCCTCTCATCTCTGCCCACCATCCCCTCTCCCACACACTGTGGCTGATGGGACCTGCCGCATTCTGTCTGACCGGGTTGCTGTTTGTGTGTTCACCTCCTCTAAAACTTGCCCCCATCTCTGCTTGGCTGACTCCCATCCATCCTTCAGGGCTTGACTTAGACACTCCCTCTTCCAGGAAGCCTTCCCTGACCCATCCAGCCCCACCTGCTTCCCCCATAGCATGACACCTTACCAAGCCTTCCTCTTCACTTGGTCTATGAGCAGCTTGAGGGCAAGGGCTGAATCTTTGTTTACAATTCCCAGCACATGCCAGGTGCTCCAGGAATGGTTTTTGGGTGAATGGATGAGGGATCAAATCACTTAACTGCAAATTAATTAATCAAGTACAAGCTAAAGGGCAAAGAGTACCCGCAGAGCTTTGAGTCATGAGGAAGTGGTGGGAAGCTTTCTTCAACAGTGAGCAGCCCAGATGGCTGGCAGCTGCTCAACAATCAAGGAGGGCTGCCAGGAGGAGGCAATTGCCTCCTCTCTTCCCACTCCTCTCTCCTACTCCTCCCTGCTCCTCACTCCGGTTTTTCTGCCTGCCTAAGAGCTTTCTCACAAATGAAAATTGCTGCTTGCTAGGTTTTTCCTTCCACAGGGAAATTGTTCCTTTATCAACCAGCAACAGGGCCAGGGTGGGGGCTGCTGGTGCCCAGCACCTCGGCCAACAAAGGGAAGGCCGATGGCGTCATTTGGACAGGAGTCCTTGACGTGTCTCTTCAGGAGGTAGCCGGGGTCGTCATTGAGACTCTGAGTGGTGCTGGGAAGGAGAGAGCTGACAGCTTCAGAGGCTGGCGTGGATGACACATCTTGGGGTGTCTGAGAGAGTAACTGGGGCCAGAAGGAGGCTGGGCTGGGCCCCAGGGAAGCCACCTTCCAGCTGCCCTTCTTGGGATAGCAGTAAGCTTAAGTGTACAGGCCCAAGGCCCCCCACCATGCAGAGCCTGGTTGGTGAGAGAGAAGCCTGATTTCCTCCCCCTCCACTTCCCCCAGACAGTGTGCAAGGACTGGGCAGCGCCCAAGGTCATTTCCTCCCCAGGGAGGAGACAGGCTCTCCAGGGCCTCCTGGGAGCAGGGCACACTGCCCTCTGGGCATCAAAAGCTAGGCCACTGGGAACCCCAGCAAGCTTGGTCTGCAGAGGGAGCCCAGCACTCCCAGCTTCTGTGCCAGTTGGACCTTGGCATCAGTTTCTATGTCCCACAAATGGGATCAGGATTATCTGTCCCCCACCCCAGGAGGAATAATCATCCTTTGCCCAGGAAGCTGCAGGGGGAGCTTAGAGAGCAGCAGGAAAGCAGGGTTTGATGCTGTGTGGACAGGAGGACCTACTCGGGGGCAGGGGGGATAGGGAAGAGGGTTTCTGGAGGCACAGATCGCACCACCAGCTAGGTGGCAGAATCCTCTGTCTCCCAACAGGTGCCACACTAGAATTCTCCAAGCTGCAGGGCAGCAGAAAGGGCATGTGTCCCAAGATTGGATGCCACCACTGCCACTTCCTAGCCCTGTGACATTAGCGTGTGACTTAACCTCTCAACCTCAGTTTCCTCAATCTGTAAATTGGGCCATTGATAGGGTTTGGCTCTGTGTCCTCACTTAAATCTCATGTGGAATTATAATCCCCACGTGTTAAAGGTGGGGGGCCTAGTGGGAGGTTATTGGATCACGCCGTTCTCGTAATAGTGAGTTCTCACGAGATCTGAAGATTTAAAAGTGTGTGGCACTTCCCCATCTCTCTGTCTCCTGCTCCGCCATGGTAAGACATGCTTGCTTCTTCCCCTTTGCTTTCTGCCATGATTGTAAGTTTCCTGAGGCCTCCCAGCCATGCTTCCTAGTAAGCCTGCAGAACTGTGAGTCAATTAAACCTCTTTTCTTTGTAAATTACCCAGTCTCAGGTAGTTCTTTATAGCATTATGAGAATGGACTAACACAGCCATTAAGAACACTTCAGCAGATCTGATCAAATGAGATCAAAAATCTAAAAAGCATCCAACACAGCCCCGGACCCCCTGAACTGCTCAAAACAGACTTTTTCCTTTGCCCTCCCTCTCTTCTGACCAAGAGCTTGAAGGAGACCATTGAGGACCTTCTGAACATCTTCATGGTGTCTCTACCCTATCTGGGGTGGTACAGACAGCCCCTGTTGGGAGGTGGGGAATGGGACACAGGACTTGCTGAGCCTCCGCTGTCCCCATCCCCCCATCTGTACCCTTGGGTGGCTCCCTTGCTGCAGACCGGCCCTGTTGGAGCTGGCAACATACATGCAGCACAGAGAGGTTCATCCTGTCCCTGGGCACAGTGGTTGGTCTAGCTTCAGAGCCTTTTACCCAATCCAAGCCCAAAGCCTCCGTGTCTTCAGTAAATCAAAGGCTGCAGGTCACTCATCCCTATTCATAAAATCACAGAAGCAATAAACGAATCACAGCATGGAAGGACCGTCAGGCTCCCCTCCCCCATCCCCTGATTTGCAGATGAGGAAGTTGAGCCCTAGAGACCTGCCTGCCCTGCAGAGGGGGCGTGGCTTAGAACCTTGCAACCTGCCTAGGCCTGGAGGGAGTGGACTCTGTGAGACATCGACTGTATCACTTGCAGCTGTGTCCAAAAGAGGAGACTTGGCTAAAGCCAGACCAGATGCCCTGGGCAGGGCAGGCTAGGACCAACCAGCCTGACTCAGGGGTATGCATGCAGGGGAGGGAGGGAAGCACTTGGATGCAGTGCCTGGCTCCAGAGTCAAGTCCGGCTTTCCCAGTGTCCTGGCAGGACAGCACAAGGACGTGGCTAAGAGTGCAGACTGGGGGTTCCAGGGAATCTGAGTTGGCATCCCAGCTCTGCACCTGTCTGTACCATCCCTGCATCTCTCTGAGCCGTCCTGTTCTCAAGACCCTGAAAACTCGAATGGTTGGGCATTTGAAAAATCAGTCCGCTTATTCTGAAATGTACCTTCCCCACCAGATCATAGATCTTGCCATGTCAGAACTGAAAGGGACTTATGGGTCACCTGATCAGGTCACTCCACAGACCCACAAGGGCCCCAAGACCCAGAGACAGGAAGAGAGGTCTCCCCACCACCATGCCAGGGGTCTCTGAGCCACATCTGCTGCCCAGGCCAGGCCAATGGCCCCAGGCAGGCCCGAGAGGGACCTTGCCCAGACACCTTGCTCCCTCTGGTCAGCCAGAGAGGAGGCAGTGTGGCCTGTGTGGTGACTGGGCTGCGGTGTGGCCTGCCTAGTGACTGGGGCTGGGGGTCCTTCCCTTCTCTGGCCGAGGCTGTTCCACATTCTCCTGCTTTCTCTGCCCTGCCTGCGGCTCCCTCCTCTTTAAGCCAGCCCCGTGCTGTGGCAGAAGCAGCTGGCCCAGGTGTCATTTCAGAGCGAAAGTGCCTATTAAACCACCACTGGCCGCCAGGCCCGTCAAGTCCCGGGAGCCATGTTCACAGACGTGTCAGCTAATGAACTAATTGATTCTTTCCTCCTTCGCCTGCATCCGCCTGCACAGGAGAGAGGGCAGGTCTGAACTCTGCCTCTGCCTGCCCTGGCAACTTCAGGGAGGGGAGAAAGGCGGAGGGGGCAGCTGGGGTGGGTCCAGGCTTCCCATCTCTCTCTCTGCCTCTCCTCACCCCCCCGCCCCCGACAGCACTCCTTCTCCCAACACTTTCCTGAAAAGCCCTTCTGTTGTCTTTTCCCTAGCCCCTCCCCAGTCCCATCTTTTGAGCCCTGGGGTCTGAGTCTATGTGGGGATTGGCCTCATCTGAGTCCCGGGTTGCACAAGCCTCCTTGCTCTACAGCCTACCTGTTCCACACCCTGGCCACCTCCCAACTTGTCTGACCCAACCCAGTCCTGAGAGGCAGAGGAGGAATTGACCCTAGCCGCCTGAGAGACCCTCTCCCAGCCCCCCAGGCACACTGTGAGGTTGGTGGGAGAATGATACCAGAACCAGTCCTGGACAGACAGGCTGGGCATCCCAGGGCAGCCTTGCAGCGCTGGGACACCCTCCCGAGAGTAGCTGATGGTTGTATCATCCAGCTCAGTGGGGTCTTCAATTAATTGGCCTTAATCTGGTTGGAGGAGCAGCTGGAAATGGCGGTGCTGTCCCCCAACCTCCCAGTGTGACATTTGTGATCCGCCTTCTGAGGCCCCAGGCAGTGGTGGGTGGGGGTGGGGACTCCTCTGTCTCTGGTCCCTTTGCCTGCTTGCGGCAGGGCATGTTTAGCTCAAACGCACCCCTTCTCTCCCTTCCCTTGTTCTTGCACCTTTCCCCTTAACCCCCTCATCTCTAACCCCTACCACCGGTGTCTCTCAAGTAGCTCGTGTGTGTGTGTGTGTGTATGTGTGTGTGTTTGCATTCATTTATTTAGGAGGAAAGTCTCACTGAGGTGGCGACACAATCACTCTCCACAGGGTCCCCCTCCTGCCATGGGACCCGAACCACATAGAGTAGGGGTGGGTCAGAAGCAGGGCAGCAGGCTGGGCAGCTGGGGAAGAAGCAGGGCGGGGTTGAGTGAGTCCAGCAGGGGCAAGCTCCCTGCAGTTCACTCCCTAAAGGAAGGGATTTCCAGGGGAGGGGAACTCCAACAAGATGCAGAGGCCACAGCCCCCAAGGTGGCCTTCTTCCTTGAGCCTCCACTTTGTGTGTGTGTTTGTGTGTGTGCGTGCGTGCATGTGCACGATGAGAATGCTTTATTAGGCGAAACCACATACTATGAAAATCTTTAAAATGCAACAAGAGGGAGCCCAAGGAAGAAGGAGTGGAGGCCCAAGGCAGAAGGAGTGGGGTCCCAAGGCAGAAGGAGTGGAGGCCCAAGGAAGAAGGAGTGGAGGCCCAAGGAAGAAGGAGTGGAGGCCCAAGGCAGAAGGAGTGGGGGCCCAAGGAAGAAGGAGTGGAAGCCCAAGGAAGAAGGAGTGGAGGCCCAAGGCAGAAGGAGAGGAGGCCCAAGGAAGAAGGAGTGGAGGCCCAAGGCAGAAGGAGAGGAGGCCCAAGGCAGAAGGAGTGGGGGCCCAAGGCAGAAGGAGTGGAGGCCCAAGGAAGAAGGAGTGGAGGCCCAAGGCAGAAGGAGAGGAGGCCCAAGGCAGAAGGAGTGGAGGCCCAAGGAAGAAGGAGTGGAGGCCCAAGGAAGAAGGAGAGGAGGCCCAAGGAAGAAGGAGTGGAGGCCGAAGACAGAAGGAGTGGAGGCCCAAGGAAGAAGGAGAGGGGGCCCAAGGAAGAAGGAGTGGAGGCCCAAGGCAGAAGGAGTGGAGGCCCAAGGCAGAAGGAGAGGGGGCCCAAGGCAGAAGGAGTGGGGGCCCAAGGGAGAAGGAGTGGAGGCCCAAGGAAGAAGGAGAGGAGGCCCAAGGCAGAAGGAGAGGAGGCCCAAGGAAGAAGGAGTGGGGGCCCAAGGCAGAAGGAGTGGAGGCCCAAGGCAGAAGGAGTGGAGGCCCAAGGAAGAAGGAGAGGAGGCCCAAGGCAGAAGGAGTGTGGGCCCAAGGAAGAAGGAGCCTTGACAAGGGGGCGTGCTTGGGAGGCCTGTCTCTGCAGAAGACAGGTCCAGGGAATGGATGAGTTCCCAGTGACCTGGGATCTGTAATTCACTCCCGATGGTGAAGGACTTGCCACCCCAGCAGCCTGGATGAACAGCAGGTCCTGGCATGGGTGCTGCACACCCAAGCTCTGACCCCTGCTGCTCCCCTATTCCCCTCAAAAGTGTCATGGAAGCCATTTCCCCTCCATGATCTGTTTCCTCCCCGTGAAATGAAGAGGTTAAGTTAGATGCTTTCTGAGGTGATTCTTGACATGATGCGACTTGATTCTGGGACTGCTAGGTATCTCAACTATCCATCCATCCACTATCCATCCATCCATCCATTATCCATCTGTCCATGTATCCATTCTGTGCATCCGTACACACATGCATACATACACATATTCATCCATCCGTTTAGCCATCTGTTCGTCCGTCTGTCTGTCTTTCCTTCTTTCCATCCATCCATCCACTCATCCATCCAGTAAGTGGAGTATCTTCTTTCTGCCAGGTCCCATTGCAGACTTTGACAGTGACACAATGATCAATGTGCCAGGCAAGTCCCTGTCCTCACGGAGCTCAGCACGGGTGGGGAGACAGGCAAGGGAATGGCAGTGATGATGCTGTGAAGAGGAGGAACTGTGAGAACAACATGGCAGACCCCAGCCCATCCACTGGGGAGTCCAGGAAGGTTTCCTGAAGGAAGTCACTGAAGCTGCAACCTGAGGATGACAGGGCCAGGCCAGCTTCACAGTTTCTTGTGGGAGTTTAAATGAGTCCATCAAAGGTAAAAGATGTGGAAAGCCTCTTTGTACATACAGGGGACCGTCATTATGGGATAAGCCTTTAGCATCTCCTTGCCTCCAGGTGCCCTGACCTTTGGCCACATGAAACTATCTCCTGTGTCCCAAACATGCTGTGCTCACGTTACCTCCTTTCCACTCATCTTCAAGACCATGCTGAAGGGTGACTTCCTCCATGGAGCTCTCCTGGTGTCCCCTAGATGTCCCTCTGCCTGCAGTTTCAGAGCACTTGCATCTCTCTCTGAGTGTCTGCCTTTTCCCTGTGACGAGTGTCTGGGACCCATGGGTGGCCTCACCCAGGAGGTGCTCAGTTCACACTTGCAGAGCGGCTTCACCCAGGGATTGAAGCTGCCTCTCCCCCTGCACCTGGGGGCTCCTGGAGGGCAGGCCTGGCCCTTGTGCCTCTCCTAGTTGGAAGCTGGTCAGGCTGGACTCTGGAAGAGGGCGGGAGGCTGGCCTGCCCCTGTCCCCTGAGGGCAGTGCCCATGCACCAACCTGGGCCAGTGGCTCTTCTTGGGCTCAGACTCATGGCCACATCTGCATCAAGGTGCGTTCGCCCAGCCCACATCCCTGTGTTAACAACTCCAGTGTCGATTGCCGGAAGAGTCTGGGGAAGGTGATATTTTCCTCTGAAGAGTGGTTGTCTGGTGGGAGGAGGAAGCAATCATTGGGCTGTCACTTACAGAGACTCTGCATCTACACATGGAGGAATAGGGATGGGCTGTGCCACACACCTGTCCTCAGAGTGGGGAATCCTTTCCCAGGGGATGTGAGTGGCATGGCACCTGCCCTGGGGTGCCTTCTTTGAGGACATCGGAAGGACAGCCCCACACACACCACACCTGCGAGGGTGCAGGCACCATCACTGCCTCAACCCCAGGGAGGGCAGGCCATCCCACTCCAGCCTCTCCTCCTCCTCCCCTCCCCAGCCCTTCTGGAGTCCTCACATCCTGGATGAGAGGGCAGGGAGCTGAGTGTCCCCAGTAAATGGAAGGCTGCCGGTCACTCATCCCTATTCATAAAATCCCAGAAGCAATGAACAAATGACAGCTGGGAAAGACCTTCAGATTCCCCTCTCCCATCCCCTCTTTTGCAGATGAGGAAGCTGTGCCCTGGAGGGGACCTGCCTATGCTGCAGAGGGGGCGTGGCCTAGAACTTGTGACCGGCCCCCATCCCAGGACTCACACCAATCTCCCTGGATCCGAGTCTCGCTCTCCAGGGCATGGGGGAGGGTGTCTTATGAATGTCCTCACTTCTGGGTGCTTGTGGGGCTGCAGTCATTTCTGGGAATCTCCTGCCCTTTCCGGACTTTGGCACCTAATTTTATATTTGATATTTTGTGTTCTTAAAGAGGGCCACAAAATGGCATGAGTTTCAGGCCTGTTGCAGGCCCAGGGAGGGAGACCAAGTGTCCTCGGGTCCCAGCCTGGCCCTGCTAGAGGCCCCGAATCCCAAGACCCCTCCACTGCTGCCTCTCCGTGGCTGGCCCTTCCCCTGGGGCCTCACTCTCCCTTTGCTGTCTCATAATCTGGCCCTGCCTCCACCCCTCCTCGTTGAGGGGATGGAGGCCCAGCCTGCCCAGCAGGGCACTGCTCAAGGAGGGCCACTGTGCTGCTCACCAGGCCCCGGCTGCTCACTGAGGGCCCCGAGATGCCCACCAGGCCCCGGCTGTTCACTGAGAGCCTCACGATGCCCACCAGGCCCCGGCTGGAGTTCGCTTGTTGCAGGTTTACCTCATTCCTGCTGAGCTGTTTCACCAGCCCCCTCCACCAAGCAGGCTCCCAGGAGGCCAAGCCAGGGCTGCTCCAGGCACATACAGATGAGAGGACCCCTGCCCTCTCTTGTAGCACCCCTTCCATAACAGGGGCAGCCATCCCCACCAGGAGCTGCCCCTGCTGCTGTCAGGCAAGTCACAAGCTCAGCTTTGTTCTTCCAGCCATGCTGGTCCCTAGGAACCCACCTCAGAAGGCACCAGGGATGGGAAGCGTGGAGGGTCAGACAGAGAGGCGCAGCCCCCAGAGAGGGACTTGGGGCCAGCGCACTGCCTGCGCTGTGATGGGATGGGCCAGTCCCAGGTACTTTAGACATCCCTGGAAGCAGATAATCCAAAAATACAACCTCACCATTGTATGACACTTGGCAGTTGGCAACACGCACTTCACAGATGCTGCTTTATTTAATCCTTGTCGCGCCACTCCTGTAAAAGAGATGCCATTGTCACTGTCTATCAGCAGAAGAAGCTGAGCCTCAGAGAGGTTTGGGGCTGTCCTCAGGGCACACAGGCAAGAACAGGCCTGGACTTGCATCCCAGCCTGGGTGGTTTCCACCAAACCACGAGCCCTATTGACTAGGATCTTCCACTGGGCTCTAAATACATTTTGAATTTTCCGTAGCCGGATTCTGTTTGTGCCAAGCGGCTTTTAATTCAGCGTCTGCACATTCCTGTCACTCAGCGCAACTCCGCCCCGCGCCCCCTTCCTTCTGCCGCTGTGCATTCTGGGCAAACTCATTTTCATATCAAACCAAACAAAAGCAGGCAAAATCAGGAAGGTAAACACGCCACGAGAAATAGAGAGCCAGCAGGGAGAGATGGAGGGAGGGTGGGGCGAGCTGTGGCCTTGAAGTCGCCATGAAGTAGACCATGGGCACTCACCCCTCTACCTATCTCAGGGTCCTCGTCTGTGAAATGGGGGTGGTGTGGTATTGCCCTCCTAAGATAGAGGTGAGGATGTCGAGAGGGGATGGGATGGAGCACCCAGCGAGGCGCCCATGTGCTAAGTGTGCTGCCCGAGCTGGCCTTGGTCCTTCTGATGTCATCTGCGGCTTGGGGATTAGCCACGCCCCACATCCGCTCCACCAGCAGGGAGAGCCTGGCTCTGGCCCTGGTCCACCTTTTAGAAGGGTGGAGAGCTCCTGGCAGGCAGCTCTCTCCACACACTGCAGCCCACCCCCTGCAGACCCCAGGGAACCTCCCTTCGCTGGTGCCCCAGCCCATTCTCACGGGGCCTAGCAGCTGCCCATTGGCAGCTTGATGGCCGAGACCACATTTGCCAAGTGAGTGCTGTAGGGGAGGCTGGGGTGTACGGTGTAGCCACAACTCAGCACTTCCATCTCTGGCTAGGGCAGAGGTTCTGCAGGCTTGGCCCCAGCCCCTACCCCAGGGAAAACTCTAGACCACCCACTTATCTCCCGTCAAGTGCTCACCTGACTCCCAGGTAGGGCCTGACTTAGGGGTAGATTAACCACAGCCCACGAGGGGAGAGGCAGAGGACAGGTCATGGGCATGGGTGCCCAAGTGTGAGACTCTCCTATCAACTGATGGTTGTCCCCCCAGTTACCCCTCCTAGCTAGCCTCAGTTTCCTCATTTATCAAATGGGAAGAGGCCCAAGGACCTTTTGGTGAAAGCAAGTGACATAGCACCAGGGTCAGGCCTGAAGCGTTTTGCTTAAGTGGGAGCAATAAATAAATAAACATCCTCAGTTATAAAATGGGTATATTATATATATTATGTTATGGGTTTAATAGCAAATATCATACCTAGTCCCATATTCTGTTAGGAGAATCACAGGGGTGATGAGAGACCCTGCTGAAGCTACAGTAGTCTCATTGCGACAGCAGGAAGCGTTGACGTTAGACACAAAGAAATATGTTTAGTATATTGGGGACTGTGTGTGTGTGTGTGTGTAAAGTTCCAGTGTTATTGGAGAATGAAGTCAGGGATGGAATTCACTCCTGGGATTTGCAGTAACAAAGTCACATGCTGAGTGGCTTAGAACCCCCGAAATAGATTCTATTGCCATGCTGAGGATGGGACGTGTGACCTCAGGGTGTCAGCAGGGCCCCGCTCCCTCGGAGGCTCTGAGCAAAATCGTTCCCCACCTCTCCAGCTTCTGGTGGGGACGGCGGTACCATGGTTAACAGCCACATGACCCCATCTCTGGTGGGGGCTGCTCATCCTGGGTACCGTGGCTCACAGCTGCATGACCCCGTCTCTGGTGGGGGCCGCCCATCTTGGGTACCCCAGCTCACAGCTGCATGACCCCATCTCTGCCTCTGTCATCACATGGCATTCCCCCTTGTGTGTCTCTGCCCACTTTCTCTCTTCTTCTCAGGACATCAGTTAAATTGTATTCGGGGCCACCTTTGTGACCTCATCTTAACTTGGTTACTTCTGCAAAGACTGTATTTTCAAAGAAGGTCACATTCACAGGTCCTAGGACTGAGGGCTTCACTGTATCTTCTGGTGGAACTCAATTCTACCCATAACAAGGCTCTTGCTGCCACCCAAGCAGAATGCTTCATATGTGACTCCGGTGCTGTGTCACTTGCTTTCACCAAAGGGTCCTTGGACCTGAACCCTAGCCGTGCTTTCGCCCCCCACCACCCCCCAGCTCCCTCTCTCCTCTCCCCGTCAGCGTCCCCATCTGGCCCTCCCTCTCCTGCTGGCCTCTGCCCACTCCTGGCTGTGCTGAGCCGAGCAGGGCTGATGTATGGCTGGGTGTTTAATCTCTCCCTTCCTGCTGACCCTGCCCCGGCGCTCCCAGGCTGTCTCCCTCACAGACTTCACTTCACTTTGATGACAGATGAATGATTTCTGGCTGTCCCCGTTAATGGTTGTTTTTTCTCTTTAAGGGGCCTGCTCGGCCTGTCCAGTGAGTGATGGCCAAACACATTTCAGGTGACAAGGAAGCATCCCCAAAACTTCTCCTTAGTTGCTTAGGAAATTTGGGGTGTGGGCCATAGCCTGGTTCCTCTTCTCTTTGGGAATGGGGGCTTCTAAGGAACTGAGGCAGGGCAGCATGATAAGGCCACTCCACCTGTCCTTTCTCCAGCCTTCTCCTGAGGTCACCTGCCCCCTTCCTCTTAGAGAGAGGCTCACTATGTTCTAGAGAATGTTTCCAGGGTCTACAAAGGAGATCAGAAGGGCAACTGGTAGTTCAGAAACTAAGTGCTCTGAAGGTTAGAGCAGCAATGGGGTGACCTCCTGGGCCCAGGGCAAGGGAGTCCAGAGGCCTGGCTTCTAGGCCCACTCTGCTCCTAACTGGTCAGTGCCCCATCTAGAAAATGCTGACACTGAGGCCAAGGTGGGACTCCTAGCCTCTTAAGGCTGAGAAGAAATGGCTGTGGCATACACTGGGTGCCCGCTAATGTGATTTTCTGTCCTCTTCCTCTCCTCTACCCTGATGTGGTAGAGGTGGGTGCTTCCAGAGGAATCATGATGTTTCTCCAGAGCTTCCCTCCCTGAATCCCCAGCGTGGGCTAGGTGTGGGCGAGAACTTGTTTGATTCCGTTCATTCGGAGGCCAGGAGGTGGTTTGCTCATCCATTCATCTTTCCAAATGTCACGTGTGCACATTTATTTTACTTATTTTTGTATTTATTGAAAGAGCTATCCTTGCACATTTTAAAGCCGGAGTCCTGGGTTAGGGCTCCGAGGCCCCAGCATCACATGGTGAGTTTCTGGCAGAAGACCCTAAATGATCCATTTAAAAGGAGACAGAGAGATGGGTGGAGGCCAGGGGAAGCTGGTAAGGGGAGTCCAAAGCGAAGAAGAAATCAGAGGCCTGGTGGAGCGGCTGGAGTACAGACTCAGGAGCCAGCAGACTGGTCAGCTGATTTTTATGTGGGTGGCTTTGGAAAGCTGCTTGACCTATCCGTGCCTCAGTTTCCCTGTCTATAAAATCAGCACAACCGTGGCTCCTACTGGAGATCAGTCTGTCTGGCTTCTGAGTCTGTGCTATTACTAGATATTCACTGAGCCTTTCCTGCTAGGCCAAGTGCAGTGAAAACCTCCATTCCCTGGAGTCAGAAGTCTGTCTCCCAGGTACCAGCTGTAAGTTACCTATACACACTCTTACCATCTGCAGAATGGAAATAAAACCACCCATCCTGAAGGGATCAGTGGGTACTGCGTGCCAGGTCAGATCAGTGCACAGATGACCCCTCCGCCCTCTTCATCCTCTTTTCTTTAAGCCTTTGTGGGGTTTGTGAATGGAGAAACTGTTTCGTTATTTTTCCCCCAGTGTCATTTTTTTATTTTCATTCATAAGAATGGGTTCAGGCTGCTTCTTGGCAAGACAATGGAAGAGCAAAGTGAATTCGAAGTGGGGAAACTGAGTCAATGCAGCAGGGAGAGGCACCATCGGATTGGCACATTGAGAAGGGCCTTCCTTCCCCCTCCTTAGGGCCAATTCTCCCTCCCTGAGTTGGTTTCTGCCACCTCCTCCATCCCAGGCTGGGCATGTCCCTACCCACACAGGCTTCAGTCTGCCTTGGCAACCTCCTCATCCCCCCAAACCTCCCCCTCTCCCCAGGCCCCACCCTCCAGGCTGCAGAACCTACTTCTCCATCCCTTCTGCCCTCCGCCTGCCTCTCCATTAGCAGATCTGGAGCCCGATGAAAGGAGCCCTTATGAGCCGGGTCAATAGATCCAACTTTGGGAGATAAAAGCATGGGGGCTGGGCAACAAAGTGGGAATCGAAGGCAGAGGAGGCTAGAGTTGGGGCAGAAGGGGGAGGTGAGCCACCGAGTTCTGAAGGCCCCAAAGCGAAATCGACAGATTGGAAATCTGCTTTGATGGCCTCTCCGTTTATCTCCCTCGTTAACAGACGTGGCCATTTGGCAGGGGAAAGGGGAGCAGGGCAGGAGGTTGGCTGAGTTTCAACTTTGATTTCTCAGGGCTCACAATCCATTGCCTCTTTGCATAAAAAAGGATTAATATCTGCAGCTGAGTATTAACTGAGCGCCCAGTCACACATGATGCGCGCACACACACGCACGCACACGCATGCACACCCGTCATGATGCTGAGCCACCACCTCCAACCAGCACCATGCTATGATCCATCCTCACAGTCCCCAAAGCCTTAGGGCGAGCTAATGCTCCTGCACCCCGGATCTCACTCCTGCCCCTCCACCCAGCGGTCCTCCAACCTGTTTAGAGGAAGGCCTCCCTGACCCATTATGTAAATAAAGTGCAGGGACAGAGACGTTGATCCCATTAGGGGGATTAGTTACTCAGGAGGCCGAGATAGGAATATCGGCAGGAAGGCTGAGTAGGGAAAGAAGCGGGGCTACGGTCTCCTTTGCCCTCTGGAACCACTTTTATAGCCCCCCAACTTAAGAGAGGCCCCCAGTGGACCATTGTCACCTGCCCCCAGCATGGCCAGGGGATGTGAGGCAGAAACTAGTTGTGCATTGCTTGCACGTGGAACCTTGGAGAAGGAAAGCAACGAGTGATTTTGCGACCCCCGCACTGGCGTGGGGGCAGCGTGTTCTGCTGCCTCTAGGACAATAACCAGCAGCGCCAGCTGTCTCTGTGCAGCCCCCCTGGTCAGCTCTCCCCCTGCCTGAAAAGGCCTTGGCACACCTAGCCCTGGTACAAAGAGAGGTGGGAGGTGCCCAAGTGGCGCAGCCTGGGGGTTTGGAGGGTGTAGATGGCAGAGGGGTGCGGGGGTCAGCGGAAGCCTTGGAAGGAGGCTGGAGAGGGGTTGGGGTGGAATGCCAACAAGGAAGTAAGTCATAGGCTTTTCTGGGGCTGGAAAAGAGCCTCTGAACTCCCAACACCAAACCCTCCACAACAGCACAGCCTGCAGCTGTCTGGATCCCAGCGACCTGCTTGCTGACCCTGGTCCAGTGGTTCTTAAAGGATGGCCTCTAGGGCAGCAGCATCACCTGAGAACTTGCTAGAAATGCAAATCTCAGGCCTACCCAGACCTGCTGTATTAGAGGCTGTGAGTGGGGCCCTGCACCTCTGTGGTCTAACAAGCCCCCCGGGCGATGCTGATATAGCCCAGGTGTGGTCTGGTCCATGAACTGCAGGGCGGGGAAATTGGGATTTCCTTGCTAGCATAGGCAGAGCATGTGGAACCGGGTAAGAGTTTCTTTTTTTTCTTTTTTTTTTTTTTTTAAGATGGAGTCTCGCTCTGTCGCCCAGGCTGGAGTGCAGTGGCGCAATCTCGGCTCACTGCAAGCTCCGCCTCCCGGGTTCATGCCATTCTCCTGCCTCAGCCTCTCCGAGTAGCTGGGACTACAGGCGCCCGCCACCACGCCCGGCTAATTTTTTGTATTTTTTAGTAGAGACGGGGTTTCACCGTGGTCTCGATCTCCTGACCTCGTGATCCGCCCGCCTCGGCCTCCCAAAGTGCTGGGATCACAAGTGTGAGCCACCGCGCCCGGCCAAGAGTTTCTAAGATGTGTGAAATCAGAAAAGGAAAAGTGTCAGGGTGGGCGTGGAGGAAAGGGAAGAATTAGGAAGAAAGGATGGGCATGGTGGGTGGGCGTGGTCCTTATGGAGGGCATGTTTCACCCCCAGCCGCCCCCTGCCTTCTCCCCACATGAACAATGATCACTCTGGTCCAAGCAGCTTTGTGTGCCAGGAACTCAGTGACCTCACCCAGGTTCCTAATCAGCCCCCTGCCAGCCGCATCCATAGAGAGAGAGATTTCTGCTCCACACCCTTACTTTGGTGATGGCAGGCAGAGCCGGTGCTCCCTGTGTGCCTTTCTTCCCAATCCATGGCCCATGATGTCCCACCAATAGCTTCGAATCAGCCACGGCTAGAGCATTTACACCAGGGAAATTGGCAATGGTGGGCAATCAGGGCTTTTTTATTTTTCCTGGGGAACTGGATGTTAAGTGTTCACCAGCACACATGTGAAGCAAGATAGGGGAAGAAGGAAACAGTCTACGTTCCCCAGGAGGCAGCCGGACTGCAGAATGCCCCAACCCACCATTCATCCAGCAAGTGCACACCAGTACCAGGCACCGTGCTTAAGACGAAGCCATTATGTCATTTTTCCTGTCAGCAACACCAGGAGGGAGGGTGGAGATCCCCATTTTACAGATGAGATCAGAGAAGTTATGCAGCGCATTCTAAGCCACACAGCACAAAGTGGCAGAGCGGGGATTGCAACCTGAGTGGCTGTGACTCCCATAATCCTGCTCTCAAGGAAGGCGGGATGGGAAACGTATGCAACCCATGCACAAGGGGGCAGCCCCATGCTGTCCTCACACACGGATGAGGCTTGGTGTCGAGGTTTTTGGTTTCCTGGTCAGGACTATTGGGGATTGGCAGTGTCTTCTGGGATGTCACTATGAGATGGGCAGGGAAGAGGTTCCACTCTTTCTCCTCCAGAGTCCAGGATGTCCTGGGGGCTGCTTCTCAAACTGTGCACCAAGGCCTGGGCTAGAGACCCCACCTGCCCCTTGGAGTCTCAGGCTGCCTCCCTCCTCCTGGGTTCCTTAGACCCAGCAGTGGGCTGATCAGCCGATCGCGGAGTGTCCCCACAAGGAGGCCTAGAAGATGCAAAGGAGTCCAGGGAGCCCGGCCCGCTGCCCCCAGCCTACTGAGAAGAAGGGGAGTTTAGGTAATAGAAGCCGCTTTCCCCTAGATGAGAGGAAGAAAGGTCAGGGCCTAGGCCTGCTCCACTCTCAGCTGTCATGCAAATGGATGGTTTCAATCCCAGGCTGCAGAGACCTTTGGGATGCAGTCACACCTCCTCACCAGATCCAGCCAGGGCCAGGACTCTACGACCTCTGCCTCCCCTCCACCGGCCTTCCCTGCTGCCCTGCCAGTCTCGCGCTCTGCCTTTGTGCATCTTCCTGCCCCTTCCTTTTGTGACTTGACTTCCCCTTCCTTCTCCTTCTTGTCTCTTTTCTCCCACCCCCCAAGCTGTCCCTGAACCCTCCACTCCATACCCCCCAGGCCTCTCAGAGGTCAGGCATCTGTCGGCAATCGTCTCTTTAGCGCTGCCTCTCTGTCCCAGGAATGCTTTTTTCCCGGTCCCTGCCTTGCCCAGTGCCACCTTCCTCAGAATCATGGACGGCTGTGTCTCGCTGCCCACCAGCTATTTAATTCCACTCCCCTTCCCCCAGCAGCACACTCGCTCTCGCATCTGCTTTTTGATCCTCATTCGTTCATTACACATGCATTCATTCCTTCAGCAAGGATGGACTGAGTCTCTCCTACCAGCCGTTGCACTGCACTGTCGTGTGGTTGCTGAATAAAAATACAGACATCCCTAGGCCTTCTAGGGGCTTATTGGAAGGAGAGTGGGAAGGAGGAGGAGGAAGAGGAGGGGAGGAGGCGTGGAAGGAGGAGGAGGAGGAGGAGCAGGGAGCAGGCGGAGCAGAATGGCGTCTTGGCTGCAAGCGGAGGTGCAGATGTTGCCTGCATCACTGTGCTTTTCCTGCTGCCGCATTGTGTTTGGAAAGTGATGAATTTCAGCACCAGCTAATTAGTCTCTAATTAGCAAGTGGAGTGTAAACAATCACAACAGATGGGGGAGAAAAGGCATTAGCAATAATGACCCTTCTTTGGGGGCAGAGTCTCAAAGAGGAACTTCCTTGAAGGAGCTGGAGGGCAGGCTGAAGGGGCCTGCTGGTGACAGGGAACCTGGCGAAGACAGAGAGAGCTGCAAGAAAGGTGCTGGTGATGCCCAAGTGGGTTCCCCAATTTGTCTGGGGGGGGGGTGGGGGGGTGGGGGAGGGCCCTTTCTGGGAGACTTTCTGGCACATCTGTAGCTGGGTGTGGTCCAAGTGGCAGCACAGAGCATTTTGGAACCTGAGTCTTGGAGGTGGAAAGGACCTCCCTGTGCCGGGGAAACGATGGTGGGCAGTAGTGATGATCTGGAGCTAGGCGTTTCCCCTAGAGGGCCTCAGGGCCTGTGTCCAGGGACATGGGGTGTCCTGGACTGTTTGCACTCTTGCTGGGACACAAACCTGTGTGGCTGGCCGTTGCCCAATGACCAGACAGACTGCCAGGGGATGTGCCCGCCAGCTCTGGGGATGTCATTCCTCCAGGCTCGGCAACCTGCCTCTGAATCCAGGCCAAGGCACCGTGCCAGTCGGCCCCGGGGCCCCAGAGTGTGGCCTGGCTGCACGCCCACCTGTGTCCTTGGCTGCAGGACCAGGGATGCTGAGGAATGGGGTCAGGAGGCAGTGACTGGCACATCCCACCAACACATACCAGCCGAAGGGGATACCGATGAGGGGACCTCTCTGGGCCTTGCTTGATGGAGCGCTGCTCTGCCTGCATCCTGTAGGGGCATGAGGGTTACACAGAGGGCTGGACAGAGAGGGTCTGAGAAAGGCAAGAGCAAGATGGGCATCCGAGGAGCGGCTGGAGAGGAAGAGGGAAAGATGGAACCTGAAAGGGGAGAGGGGCCCTTTGATGTTTATACTCATCTTTATTAAATGCCTTTATTAAGTGCCTGTCTGGGTAAACCACTGTGCCAGGGGCCACAGTAGAGTTTACTGCGCTGTGCCCTGCCCCTGGGAAGCCTGTGACTGAAGACGGACACACTAACCACCCTCTTGGGCCCGGGCCTCGTGGGGCCATGACCACGGTAAGATGAGCCTTCCTTCCTGCCTGGGATGCAACTAAGCCCCGCTGCATGCCCCATCTCTGGTGGGACAAGAGAGAGCCTCCAGCCCCCCGTTTCCTTGGAAATGCTGTACCCTTTGCGGCTGCCATTACAGGCCTAATTAACAGGCTTGTTTGTCTCATCAGTCTGGCAGTCCATGTTGATAAGAAGGGCAATTTCATTGTCTGGCAACGTCATCACAGCCCTGGCAACTTGTTAGCTAAATTGGTCGCATCCGCCCTGGCTCCTGGAGTAAGTGGCTCTCTCTGAAGGACAGTACTGTCCTTTGCCTCCTCCCCTGCCACCTGACTCTGGGGCCTGGGAGGCAGCCAGCACCCTTTCTTCACAGCCCAGGCCTCCTGTTTGCAGAAGAAGTGATCCAATTTCACTCTAGGCCTGGGGTGGAGTGTGGGGATGTTCATTCAGCAGACACACGATGCGGGCCTACTGCGTGGCAGGGTCAAGGCAAGGCCCTGGAGGTGGGAATGGACAGACATGGACCTCACTCCTGTCTAGCCCGGGGTTTCTCAGCCTCAGCACGGTTGACATTCTGTGCTGGATCGTTCTTGGTGGGGGGTCGGTGGGGGGGCTGTCCTGTCCATTGTAGGACATTTAGCCTGGCCTCTACCCACTAGACACTAATAACATCCCCCTCCCTCCAGTTGTAATGACCAAAAACATCTCCAGACATCGCCAGTGGTCCCCCGGGAGCTGGGGGCAGGAGTACAGAATCACCCCCCTTTAGAACATCTGGTCTCTAGAGAAAGACGAATGCATAGAGATCATTGTAATGCACCATGATGGGGATTAGAAGGTGCCGACAGGGACAGGCACCTCAACCACTCTGGGGCTAGACTGGCAGTGTCCAGGAGAAGCTGGTGGGTGGGCACAGGCCACAGGCATCAGGCAGTGGATTGACAGGAGTGAAGGCCCAGAGGAAAGGGTGTGTGGTTTGTGAGGAAACCACAAGTTGTTAAGCCCTTCCATGGAATCAGTATTTCCGGAATTTCCACCATGTCTCTGGTTCAGTGACAAAAAAAGCTATGTGTTCCCCATTGAGGCATATTTTATCCTGTATGCAATGGAGTGCCATTGAAGGAATTTGAACAGGAAGCACATGGTTAGAAATACCTTTAATTAAGTAGATTGGGCTAATGACTGGCGGCTGGGAGGCGGTAAGGGCCTGGCAGATGGAATCTAGATCAGAGATGGGGCAGGGGTGGCTTGCCAGTTTAAGGAATACTTAGCAGGTAAACCCAGCAGGACTAATTTGTTAGTTCAGAAAATATTTATTGAATGCCAGCGGTGGACCAGATGCCGTGTTATGCACCGGAGCTGGAACAGGCAGCTGGGCTCACAGGGCCTGGGGGTGAGTGGGTGGTCAGAGGTGGGGGAAGGGCAGAGAAGAATCCAAAGATGGCACCGTTATTTCTGGATTGGACGACTGTGCAAACAAGACCGCTAACTATATTAGAAAATTACGGGACCTCTATAAGCTTGCAGAGACCAGAGCTCAGCTGTGGATATTTTAAACTTTTGAGCATGTTGGAGGTCATCAAAATACAGTTGACTTATTCAGGCAAGAAATCAGGATTAAAGATCTGGGAGGCATTCACATCCAGGCCATAGCTAAAAGCAGAAAAGAAAAGCAGCCGTACTTTCCAAGGGATGAGGGTGGGAATGAGGAAGATCAGAGCAGAAAGCTGGAAACATCAACATTTCAGAATCACAGGAGGAAGGCAGGGAAGGAAAGGCGGGAAAAGGAGGAGGACTAGGAGAAGGTGGTGGTAACCAGGGTTACAGAGTCAGGAAGTGAGTGACTAGCATAGTCAGACACCCCAGAGAGATCCCTCAAGCCTCCCTGGGGCTGGTGATTAGGGACAGTCTTATGCCCCTTGTCAGAGAACACAGATGGGGTCCCCTTTTCCTATGGGTTTGTAGCTAGATGCTGTACTGGGGCCACAAGGGGCATGGTTGTTCTCACTAATAGATGCTCAAAATGATTCCTTTCTGAAAATTAACATGGTGCCGTGACATTTGTTAAGACCATCATGGGGAGAAGTTTGGAGAATGCCAGGGGTAATTGAGACTGTAAGACCAGGTGAAAGGGATGCATGTGGTAGTGCCATTTGGACATCATTGCTCTCACCCAACCAGCAGTACAAGCTACACCCCTGCCAGAGGCTTACGGCCCCTACCATTGCATATAGGGTGCTTGTATATAGGGTGTTCTGTGGATCCTAGGGAGGTGATATGGTTTGGCTCTGTGTCTCCACTTAAATCTCCTCTTATATTGTAGTCCCCAGATGTCGAGGGAGGGACCTTGTGGGAGGTGATTGGATCAGGGAGCGGTTTCCCCCGTGCTGTTCTCATGATAGTGAGTGAGTTCTCATGAGAGCTGATGGATGATTTTATAAGTGTTTGGTAGTTTCCCCTGCACTCTCTCTCTCTCCTGCTGCCATGTAAGACGTGCCTTGCTTCCCCTTCGCTTTCTGCCATGATTGTAAGTTTCCCCCACGGCCTCCCCAGCCATGCAGAACTGTGAGTCAATTAAACCTCTTCACTTTATAAATTACCCAGTCTCAGGCAGTATCTTTATAGCAGTGTGAAAATGGACTAATGCAGGAGGGGACTATCACAAACGGATGCCAGAGAGGAGACAAGAAGCTAGAGCAAAGCATAAAGAAGCTAGCTATCCCCTTCTTCAGGTATGGGTTTGACTGGAATGCAAGATGTGGAAGGGTGGTTTTGCCCACTTCCCTCCACCTTGCCCATGTCCATAGAGAATTTCACTCAACCCTACTGGGTGGCAGGAATGGGTCCACTGTTAAGGACATATCTCTACCAACTCTATGTGTTTCCTGTGGCTGCCATAACAAGTACCACAAACTGGTGACTCAAGTAACAGAAATATATCTCAGAGTTCTGGAGCACAGAAATCCAAAGTAAAGGTATCAGCCCAGTGGGTTCCTTCTGGAGGTGCTGAGGGAGAACCTGTTCCATGCCTGTCTCTAGCTTTTGGTGTTTGCCGGCAGCCCTCGGTGCTCTTTGACTTGTGGATATATCACTGCAATCTCTGCCTTCGTCTTCCCATGGCCATCTTCCCTGCATGTCTCTGTGGCTTCACCTGGTCTTCTTGTAAGGGCACTAGTCATTGGACTTAAGGCTCATTCTGATCCGGTATGGCCTCATCTTAACAGAAACAATTACACCTGCAAAGTCTCTATTTCCAAATTAAGGTCCCATTCTGAGGTTCCAAGTGGAAATGAATTTTGGGGAACACTACTCCACCCAGTACCTTGACCTAATTTGGCTATGGTTTATTAACAAGGCAGCATCCTAGCCTGCCTTGCTTAATAATCATTCCACTCTTCATATTGATGGTGCTACCTCCATTTCAGATGAGAAAATTGAGGCACAGAGGGGTAAGGTGGCCTTTCCAAAGTCTCCCAGCCCCCAGTGGTAGAGGCAGACCCAAGTGAAATCTCTGTTTTCCAGCCTGGTCCTCCCTCAGCCATCCCCAACCTCGGTACTGACTGTAGGACTCCCCGGTTCCCACTCATGCATGCTTTTCGCTCATTACAGACGAAACCACCTCCCCGCTCCCCAGAATCATCTTTCTTCTGGACAAGGAAATAGTTTCCCCATATGACAGAAAAGAAAGCTAAGCCCCTAAAGGAGGTATTTACAGAAGGCTCAGGTGGCCAAAATGGTATAAGAGGACTCAAGAAAGACAGAAGAGGGGGCAACAATGAGAAGACTCTGTGAGAGCCGCCAGAAGGAGCTGCAGAAGCTGGGCAGAGCTCAGGGACCTCAAGGATGACAGAGGTGCAGGGGCAAGGCCTGCTCCCCTGGCTCCTTGCACCTGTTTCGGTGCCATGGTCCAAAGGGTAATGGATGTATTGACTGGTCCATAAGTTATCTGTGCCTGGGGATGGCCAGGGGACGCTCCTCTCACCCAGAAATAAAAGCTTCGACCATCAGGGGATAAATGCAGTGGGAGCAGATAAGCCACAGAGAGATTGATCTGCTGTACTGGATGGCGACCCTGCAGTGTCAAAGAGTCAACAGAGAGCAGGAGAGAGATGGAGGAGTGGAAGGCCTCAGCCCCTGGCTTGGGGGAACACAGTGGAGAACAGAGAGCAAGCAGCCCTCCCTGTTCACCTGGGGCTTAGTGAGGCAGTAAGTCACCTTGGGATGAGAGCTGGAGCCAAGGACTTGACCGGCCCCAAGTGTGAGTCCCTCCACTGCTCGCTCCCGGGTGACCTTGGGCAGATCCTCAGCCTCACTGCGTCACTGCTTCCCCATCTGTTAGAGAAGTGGTAGTGACCTTGAAGGATTGTCATGTGGATTTGGTGCATCACCTGGGACAACCTGGCACATTGCAAGCTCTTCATACATGTTGCTTCTTTCACTGCACCTGCACAGTTTCACTGCACCTGCACAGACTAGGAATGGGGCTGAGGAACCCAGGATGGGAAAAGAAGCTGGGGAGATTTGGAGATGTACTCAGCAAAGACTGCAGGGCTCCCTACCTCTTCACTCTCCCCTTTCTCTCTGGAAATTTTGAAAGGTGTGCAGCTCCAGTTCCCCTATGTGCTAACTGATGGCTCCACACCCCTTCTCTGGGGTCCAGGCCTGGCTAGCACCTGAACATTCCACCTGGATAACCAGCTGGCCACAACATGCCCGAAACTGGACCTGGCATCTTCTCCCCAAACCAGCTGCGGTATTTCCATCTCCGTCACCTCGCGCTCACTGCTGATGCTTCCCTCTCACCCAGACAACCCCCACCCTCCAATCTAACACAGATCTTGTTGATTCCACCTCCAAAACAGCTCCACAGTCCCCATTCTTCTCACCACCCCCATCGGCAGCACCAGAATCCTAGTGAAAAAGCCACCTCCTCTCCCCTCAGCATCATTTTTCTTCTGGACAGGGAACAGTTTCCACATAGGATGGAAAAGAAAATGAAGTCCACCAAAGGAGGTATTTCTCCCTGGGAGATCATCTCTGCCCTGGAGTCTTAACAGCAGCAGCCTCCAAACTAGACTCTCAGCCGGCACACCTACCTCCTTCCATCCACACTCCTCTGCACTGCCGGGGGGGGTGCAGAAAATTGCCAGGCTGGAAATGTCATTTCAGGGCCTTCTTGTTGGCATTAGGATAAAGCCCTGGAGCCTGGGTGTGGCTCACTAATGAGGCCAGTGCAGGCCCCTGCATTCTCCTCCTGTTCCCGCTTCCTTTCCTCTTCTTGCCATTAGGACTCCAACCACAAGAGCCCCCCTCCAGTTCTGAGTCAGATGTGAATGGGCCAGGCTATCTTTCCCTCCAGACTCCCTACCCTGCTGTTCCCTGTGCCTGGCTTCTGTCTGCCATAAGGGTGACCTTTTTGAGAGGTTTCTCCTTTGCATTATGCATTCCCACCACCACCTGCACACCATCCACACCCCTTCCCCCACTCTTGCAGTCCCTGCTTAACGTTGCGTTTTTTGGTAGATGCTAAGCTCCATGAGCTCAAAGACTACATCATCCTGCTCCCCTTCCCCTCCTCCTGTGCAGAGTGACAGTCCAATGCCATTGGATTGATCAGTGAGCAAATGACTCACAGGGTCCCCTTCCTCCCTGGAGCTCCCCTGACTGCCCCGCCAATCCTCAGTGGCCCCACTCTTCCCCGAGTGCCCGTCTGCCTAGCTCCTGTATCCGCAGTGAGCCCATGCCTGGTGATGCCTCACACCGTTAGTCATCCCTCACAGTGTGAATCCTATCTCTCAGGCCAGCTTGTGAAGGCCTCTGGGCAGGGCCATGTCTACACCTCTTTGTGTTGCCAGGGCCTGGCCTATAACTGGTATTCACTGAGCAGGAAAGATCAACAAGGCAAGTCATCACTTTGAGATCCTCTGTGTTGAGGAATTGAGGGTCCTTTATTGCATGCTCATCAAAGATCATTCAGGAACATCCTCAACTTCATCTTTCCTCACACTGCACGTGACTCTCCTCTAAGAAAGGCTGGAGATGGAGACAGAAGTGGGTTTGTGGGGCCTTGGGCTGATCCTGCCACTCAAACAAGCCCTCAGGACACACATACACACATATGCACACACACACATATATGCACACACACGCACACACACATGTGCACACACACATGCACACATACACGTGCACACACACACCTATGTACACACACACACGCACACGCTCAAAATCAGTGCCTCCCCACCACCCACAGATGACATCCAAGCACCTTGGCATAATTTATAAGCCTAGGACTCTGATCCTCACCATTCATTCATTCATTGATTCATTCAAAACCCAAAAGCCAAGCTGAGAGATACATCTGCATTTTCTCCTCTGAAGCACGTATTAATATATTATTCCCACCCCCTTCTTTCTCCTCAAAGAGGAACCAGATCAAAGAAGTTACCTGACTGGCCCAAGGTCATGCAGGTCCTAATTGGCAAAGCCAGGGCTTGAATCAGAGTTCATCTCACCCAGGCCTGCTCTTGCAGCTCCTGTGCTGGCCGGCCACATCTCCTCCCACCTTGCAGCCCCCAGCCCTGCACCCTCCAGCCCCATCATGCTGAAATAGCTAAAGTTCCCAGAAGCCACCGTTCCTCACACACATCCTGGCTTTTCACCAATGACACCGTCTGCCTGTGAGTGTTCCCGACTGCCCCGCCTGGCTCGTGCCATTTAGGATGCTCATTGGAGACACCTTCCCCAGGGCCATTACGGCCCTGTAAGCTGTGCCTCTGCAGCAGCCTGATGTATCAAGGGCTTCACTCTGTTGCACACTTGTCCCACTGCCAAGTGGCCCATCCATCTCCCCTGTGAGCCTGGGAGCTCCTTGAGGCAGAGGTTTCCTTCTTGCTCACTCTGACATCTCATGGCACATAGTATGTGCTCAAAAAGCATCTGCTGAATGAATGAATTGACCTTTGAGTGAAAGAATGAATGGTTGAAATGCATATTCTGCATTTTGGCTAAGAGCTGAGGGCATTTGCATGGGATGGGAGTCAAGGGCACCGAAATCTAGGGGCTAAGGTGGGGGGGATCCTTCTTGGGTAGGTAGGGATGGGGGAGCCAGTGCAAAAGGAAGGGAATGAGTTCTAGGATAGGGATGGGATCCTGCGGGGCCGTTTGGAGAGAAGGTTCTGATGCCAACATTGATCTTCTGAGAAGAGGCAGAGGAGGTGGTGGTGCAGTGAGGACAGCCACCTCGCCGCCTCCCACAGGCTGCTCAGTGAGCCTCCGGTTCCCATTCTTTCCCCCGTTTCCCTCTTCCCTTCTCATTCATCCTATTGACAATCTCACATGGGGCTTTTTTGGACCACGTGTTTTGTTCCCTGTCACCAGCCAAGCAGCCCTATTATATTAATTTATTGTCCTTTCCAGTAACTTGTTGCCTTCCTGTAAACTCTCCCTTTCCCTTGCTGGCTTTGACCATTGCCAAACCCTAGCTCCTGGCCTGCCCTCCTGCCTGCTATGCCCCTGGCCTGGCTAGAGTGAGCAAAGATCTCCTAGGACCCTCCTGGCGTTCGCCCCCTCGAGGGCTGTTTCTGGGGCCCTCCCTCTCCCTGTGTCAGTTCCCCATGGAGAGCCTGTCTTGGATATCACACAGCTGGGGACAAGACCCATGGTTCTCCGGGCTTCTTGCCTCAAAGGCCAGCTCTCGCTTACTCCTTGGTGCCCTGTGGAGGGGTGGGCAGAGACGAGCCTCATCATGCCCTAAAGGGAATGAGGCCCAAAGAAGTAGCCTGGCTGCCCAGGGCCACAAAGGCCTAGGAAGGTGGGTCTTGGACAGCCATCCACGGCCTCACCCGTGGGATGCACGTGATGGTTTTGCCTTTCCCAGGCAGCCCAAGTCCATGGGAATGATGTGCTCAGAGGGGAGATGGAACCCTTGCTCCTGCCTGAGACGTCTGCATGATTGAGGAGGGAGCACCCAGCGATGGCTCTGTTGCCTTTCCAAACCGCTTCATGCATTGCAGTGGAAGGAGCGTGGGCTTTGGAGATAGACAGCTTGGCATTCCAATCCCAGGGTCTACACTGACCATATGTGTAACCTGGATGAAGTCACTTCATGTCTTTGAGCATCAGTGTTCTCATCTGTGCAACGGAACAGTGGTGCTACCTGGGCTCAGGGATCACACACAGAGAGCACAGAGGTGCGCGGCCCTCATCACTGCAGACGGGGGTCCTGGGAAGGAGGCCCCCTGCTCCAGTCATGCTAGAGGGAAGAGGGCACCATAGCTGTGTGACTCTCACATCACTCTGTCTGGATGAGGATGTCCCAGCAGGAAAAAGAGGAATACAAGGAGCCCCTCATTCTCTGCCTGAGCCCAAGAATACTAAACATCCCATCCACCTTCATCCCCAGCCCACCAGGGGAAGGGCAGGAATTTTAGTTCTGGGAAAGAGGGGAGGCAACAGAAGAAGAACGGTGAATGGCTGGGGAGGGCGGGGGCCATGTTGGTCTCCTTCCCAGAAAGCTCCAGCCTCTGGGGAAGAGGTTGGAAAGGACCTATCAACACGTAAGCTATCAATCACACTGTGCCTCCCGCCAACATGCCAATCCTGCTGCCCGAGGGTCCCTGCTGCACAGAATGTCGTCAGTCACCATTAGCTGAGCTCAGGCCCAACTGCAGACCAGCTGTCATGACGCGATTCTGGGGCCAGGGAGGGCAAACGGAGGCCCAAGCGTGGAGAAGTAGCCACTAGGAATGAGAAGCGACAGGTCAGAGGGATGCGGGGGCAGGTAAGGGATGACCACAGAGCCTGGAGGTGGGAAAATCCCTTTCATTCGTTCCCTTGCTCAATGTCCACTGAGCTCCTATTCTGTGGAAGACACCAGATTAAGGACTGAAGGTACAGAAATGACCAAGATGTACCAGGTCCAGTAAGGCTCTCAGAAGTTTAGGGCTGTCGTGATGGACATGTGAGCATACAAGAGGGGGCTCACTTCTGCTGGGGCAGCATCTGGGAAACCTGCATAGAGAAAGGGGCTCCGCGCAGTGCCGGCCTGTTAATTGGGGGGTACAGGTGAGGGGGTGGTTCCATTTGCTGCTATAACAAAGTACCGCGACTGGGTGGCTTCAAACAACAGAAATTTCTTGTCGCGCAGTTCTGAAGGCCAGTAGGCTGAAATCAAAGTGCCAGCAAGGCCACGCTCCCTCTGCAGTCTGTAAGGGAAGTCCCATCCTTGCCTCTTCTGGTTTCTGGGGCTGCTAGCGATTCTGGCGTTCCCATGCCGGCAGCTACCTTGTCCCATCTCTACCTATCTTCACGTGGCCATCTTCTCCTTGTGTCTTTTTCATCAATTATGTGGGATTAGAGTCCCCTCTCATGACCTCATTTTAACTTGATTACATCTGCAAAGACCGCTTCTATAATAAATAAGATCACAATCACGGGTATCCAGGATTAGGACTTCAATGCAATTCAGCCTTTAATATGGGGCATAGCAGAAATCCATGAAGAGCTTTCAGCAGCACCAGCCCTCCTCTCATCAAGAAGGGAAGCTTGGTCTCTGTCGGGGAAAAGAGGCTCTCCTGGCATAACCAGACATCCTCAAAAAGGCCCAATTGCAGAGCCTAGACTTGGAAGGGGACAGCAGGTGACTGTGAAACCTTCATGCCCATTTAACAGATGGAAAAAATGAGGTCAAGAGCTATCAAGTGAGACAGAGTGACTTGGTATCAGAAAATCCAGCTCCAATTCTCCCTTGGTCTCTTCTGCGTCAGTTTTCCCATCTGCCAGCAAGAGAGGTTGGGCTAGATGAGTTCCACAGAAGCTTCCCACTAGAGAAGCTGAGAAGCTGTGGCAGCCACAGTTGGGACAGGGCCTGGCCTCCAGCCCAGGGCCTTCCCTGATGTCCAGCCTCAGCTGCCTCTTCCTCCCTCATCCCACCCGCAAGAGGAGCTGGGGACCAGAGACAGAGTCACAAACTCCATTTGAATGTGAACCTTGGCACCATGGAGATGCTCAGGGTGAGCCCAGTCTGCTCTCTCATTAGTATGAATTTCCTTGTGTTTCTGTCTCTCTCCTCTTCCCTGGTATCAGCTGCTGGCCCCAGGTTCCTCCAGAGAGGAGCTGGGGTGGGTGGGGTGGTGCTGATTAGATCTGGGGACATGACATTGAGCGAGAGAAGCAAGGGGAGCTGCTGACCTCCCTGGGTAGATAACCATCAGGAGGTGATAGCAGAGTCGAGATACCGTCACCTTCTCCTGCAGATGTTGGTTCAGCCACCTTTCCTGTACCACAGATGGGCTATGCATTTTCAAAGCAGAAGAGCAGAGGCGGCAGAGAACCCCAGCTGGTTCCCAGGCAAGGATAATGAATACAGTCCCTGGAACTTGGGGGCCTGCCGTCTGTCCCTCCCCACCACCAACTGCCCCCCTTCAGCAGACTCCTCTGCTTCCCCAAGCAGGTGGGCCAGGCTGTTGTCTGGGAATGCCACCTGCCACCAGGCACATGGGCAAAGGCAGCCAGGCCAGGATGAGGTGGCTGCAGCCTGGAGCAGGGGTCGGCACAGCATCTCTCCTCCCTGCCTTTAGGGCAGCCTATCCGCCCACCCTAGAGCTCCGCCAGAGCAAAGCCCTGCCTTCTCTCTCTGGGGCGCTCAGAGTTGCACACTCTGGGTTGGTCTTTGATGACACCGGGCTTGTGGAAGGAGCAAGAAAACAAACCTTTAATGTGGACCTGCAACACCATCCAGGCCACTTCCATTATGTAACCTTGGGAGTCGCTCAACTCTGCAAGCCTCAGTGCCCTCCTCTGTAAACTGAGGCCGTGAATAGTTCCAACTCCACGGCATTGCTGTGTGGTGCAAATAAGAAAATACACTTGACGCACCAGCACGAGGCCTGGCACCTGCCTGGTTCCTATGATCTCTGTATGCCAAGCCCTCAGCCAGGCAAAGTATCCCCGGGTTTTTCTCCAGTTCTATGGCATTGAATCCTAACAAAACCCAGCAAGGGAGGTGTCACAGGACTCCCTGGTGCGTGCCAGGAGACTGTGGCTCAGAAAACAGGTGTTGACTCTGTCTCGAGCAGTCTGTAAATGTGAAGTTGGGGCTCACCCCCGCCCCCTGACTCCCATCCACTAGCAAAGCCAAGGCCTTCTGTCATTGCAAATGGCCTGCAAACTTGAGAGTGATTGGAAAAGCATCCCCACCCTCCAGAACCCAGAGGAGACCCAGCACCTGAGCCCACACATGGGAGAAGCTCCTGAGTACAGGCAGGGCAAAGGCGGGAGGCAGGAAGGCAGGAGCCAGATGATGGCTTAGCGCAGGAAGGAGCACAGCACCTGGAGTTGCTTTTTAGTCTTCTTCCCAAGGACTGCATGGGGCTGGCAGGGAGAAGAGGGGAAGTAGGAGGCCACGTGACACCTGGCACCCCTTGTATGTTTTTTATTTTTTGTTTTTTTTGATGGTGGTAAGATTTGCATGACATAAAATTAGCCATTTTAAGACTGACTCATGCCTTAACCCTAGCACTTTGGGAGGCCGAGGTGGGTACATTGCTTGAGTCCAAGAGTTCGAGATCAGTCTGGGCAACATGTCAAAACCTCATCTCTACTAAAAATACAAAACATTAGCCAAGCATGGTGGCACACACCTGTGGTCCCAGCTACTCGGGAGGCTAAAGTGGGAGGATCACTTGAGCCTGGGAGTTCAAGGCTGCAGTGGGCTATGATGGCACCACCACACTCCAGCCTGGGCAGCAAAGCGAGACCCTGTCTCAAAAAAAAAAATCATTTTCAAGTGAACAATTCAGTGGCGCTTAGTACATTCACAATGATGTACAACCACCACTGAGTTCCAGAATACTTTCATCACCCCAGAAGGAAGCCTGTACCCACTAACAGTCACTCATTCCCCTTTCTCCCAACCACCTGTCAATCACAAATCTGAGTCCCATCTCTATGGATCTACCTACTCTGGATATCTCATATAAATGGCATCATACAATAGTTGACCTCTTATTTAGTTTGATGGCAAGAGGGGGAAGGAGCTGCTGCTGGAGCCCCTCCAGGCCCTGCCTGAAGCTTCTGCTTCTGGGGAAGTTTCTAGATGCTCAGAGGGAGCAGCCCAGTCTGCCCTAGACCTTTGTTTACCTCCCTCCATGGGGCTCTGCTGTGTAGTGGACTGAGCACCCGTGGTGCTGGGCTTTGGTCTCAGCTCAGCAGCTGATACAGAGTCCCCAGGGGAGCTGCTGCACCTCTCTGGGCCCCAGGGGTCTCGTCTGTGAAGCGAGTGGTTGAACTTTTGGGTCTCTGTTGCTGCTTTTGCCCCCCCACCCCCACCCCCAATAAGTTCTGAGGAGAGACGGGGCTCCCTGTGGTAGAGACAAAGGGCCACTGCTGATTGGAGGGGAGGAGGTCCAGAAGCTCCTTCTAAAATGGAAAGAAAGAGAGAGGAAGTGGCCTTGATCTTGGTCCAGCAAGGCGCAGTGGGCCACCAGACCTCATGAGTTCTCTGCCAACCACGGGAGCCAGTAAAAGGGATAAAGAAGGTGACCGGGGCAGGAGCAGAGCCCAGCATCCAGGGGTGCACAAGGGCCTGCTTCCCTCCAGATTGGGTGCAGCCCCAGATGGGTGACACCAGGATACCAGGGTGGCCGTGGGCCCCGGGGGTGACTGGGGAGGAGGCCGCGTGTGTGTGGTATGTGCTGGCCGGCAGGCATGTGCAGGCTTCTGTGTATAATCTGGCTTGTAAATTGCTCGGGGACTGTAACTGCGGAAAGGGCCATAGAGCCGCATGGTGTTATTATTTATGATAAAGCACAGAGGTGCCTGCCAGGGACTAGAATGGGCTGAGCACTGCGCACAGGATGGACGGCAAATTGAACTCCAATTTTCTGCTCGGGAGTCTTTGTTACACGCCACAAAGCGCTGGTACACCGGGGTCACCAGCCTGACGAACGTGTGTTCTTCAGCGGTGGCTCCATCTCTCAGCCTCCGTGCGGAGAGCGACTCATGCTTTGTTTTTTCTGCCCTGCAGGGCCCAGCCTCGGAATCTGTTCCTGGGTTCCAAATACAGCCTGGACGGAGGGGAGGTCAGAGGCCTTGCATGGAGGCAGGCGGCTATGGGTTCAAAACCCGGCTCTGCCACTGACACACATGTGACTGGGTACCTCTCTCCTCTGAGCTTCAGATGAGAGAAATAAAAGGGAAGTCCTCTAGCCCTCCCCTAAGGAGGCTGGGAGGATTAAATGGGTAAACATGAGTTGCTCGGCGTGGAGTAGGCCTTTAACAAATACCCACCTTTCTTTCTTGCCCCTGGGCTGAGCAGCCTCACCCTGAAGCCAGGAAATTGAGGAGAAGCCCCTGAAATTGGGCAGACAGGCCCCGCCTGGGGGTGGTGAGGTCAAGCCCCTAAGGACACCTGCTGTCCAGCTCAGCCCTCTTTATTCAATATTGGGAAACCAATGCTGGGGTTAATTCAGAGCCACCGCCCCTAATTCCCATCTTTCCCCCACTTCCATCTCTCCCTCCTTTTAGGTAATGGCCCTTCTCCAAGGGTGGGCAAGAGGAGGAACAGGGGCTGCCCCTGGGAAGCATGCCAGCCAGAGCTCTGGGGTGCTGGTCCCTTCCTTACGGCACAGCCTTCTGTGCCCTGCATTTGGTGGCATCATCGTTGACAAGGAGGTAGACACCAGAGACCCCCAGACTGTGGGTTCTTGGAAGCATCCCTGGTCCTATGAGTCGTTGCTCTGGGCTCCTGCAGACCTGTGGGAAGCCAGTGTCCCTTTGTCACCAGAGTCCCCAGGCTTAGGGGATGGGCAAAAGAGTGGTACCTGCATGGTGGAGAAAGTCACCCGTGAGAAGAGTGACAGAGGTGAGGCAGAGCCAAGTCTCATGAAGCCACCCAGGCCAGCCAGGCCATTGATCAATTTCTAGGAGGTCTCAAGTCTCAGCTGTAAAACTGGATAATTGCTCCAAGCATGCTGTCCTGCCTTGGGGTCACTGAGGGGAAGAGGACTGTGGTCCACGTAACACCATCGGGGCTTCTTGGGAGGAATTCCAGGAGTTAGTGAACATTGTATTATCGCCGCTTTTATAGCTCAAATGAATCTGAATACACTAAAGTGATACTAGCACCGTTAGGCCAAAACATTCTAATCAATGGTATAAGTTTAATCTCTGAACCCTCTAAGGGAAATATAAGAAAGAGCTCCCTTCCCCTCTGTTAATTGCAAAATAAACCTATTGGAAATGAGAACCGTCTTTTTTCCATGCAAGGTTGGAGGTGCTTTGGCCCTGTTTACCTGTACGGTTCAAACAGGAGGCCCTGGCTATGAGATGGGCTTGCAGAGGTTACACCAAGCCAAGATGAGGAATAATAACAGCCTCCTTTTCAAGGGCTCTTTCTCTGTACCAGGCACTGGTCGAAGCACATACCCCTTTCCACAGGCCTATGAGGTAGGCACTACTATCCCTATTTTTCAGGAGAGGTGCAGCAGAGTTACAGAGTGATGCCCAGGGACACACAGCCTGTGAGTGGCAGAGTCCACTGGGTTTGAACCCAGGTGGTCCCATTACAGGGCCCAGTAAGGTCATCCCCCAGATGGCTACTCGGCTCTTATAATGTCAGGGCTAGTAGGGAACTTTGTGATCTCCAGTCTGGTCTGCTCCCAAGAGGGGAGGGACCCGCTGGTCCACAGCAAGTTTGCTTGCCCACTTTCTCATGGATCTGGGCTCTTCTGCAGGCCAGGCTGTTGCCAGGCTCTGGAGCTAGGGAGATGAGGGAGCCCCAGCACGCCCAGCAGTGGGGGATGTAGCATGGGAATCACCAAGCATGCTGGGAGGGAGGTGATCTCCGGAATCTGAGGAGGACATCTAGAGAAGAGTTACAGAGGATGTGGCATTTGAGATTTGAAAGGGTGCTGGACAGGAACTAACATGGATTGAACACCGACGTTTTCCTGGTAAAGAAGGAAAGAAAGGGCTCCCCAGGGAAGAGAGTGGCATGGTGCACGTGGTGTGTCTGGGAAGGACCAGCTACGTCCAGCGAGGCAGGGCTCGGACTTCCTTCCGGTTCTCTGCCGTGCTGCCTTCTGTGGAATGATGGACAAAGCTTCCTGCAGGCATTGCATGAGTTTCCTGGGCTGCCATGACAAAGTACTATAAACTGGGCGGCTTTAAACAACAGAAATCTATTCTCTCATGGTTCTGGAGGCCAGAAGTCTGAAATCAAGGTGACAGGGGCATGCTCCTTCTGCAGGCTCAACGGGAGGCTCCGTCCTGCCCCCGTCCTAGGCCTGCCTGGTGGCTCCTGGCAGTCCTTGGCGTTCCCTGGCCGGTAGATGCATCGCTTCAGTCCCTGCCTCTGTCTTTACTTGGCTCTTGTCTTCTCCTTGTGTGTCTCTTTTCCTGTGTTTCTTCTCCTCCTGCAAAGACACCAGTCACAGAAGGCCCATCCTACTCCAGCGTGACCTCATCTTAACAAACTACATCTCCAAAGACTCGATTTCCAAATCAGGTCACATTCTGAGGTTTTGGGAAGGACTTGAATTTAGGGGAGACGTATTCAACCCAATACAGGCATCACCTAGTCTTGTCCCAGAGATGACTTTATTAACATCCCTTGGCTTCCGTGTTGGGTCTTATTGTCATTCATTCGCCACATATTTCCCAAGCATTTTCTTTGTCCCAGGCTCTGTGCCCAGTGCCAGGGCTATAGAAAAACAGGAGGCATGGGCCCAGCTCTCCTGGCATCTGTGTGATGCGTTCTGCTTTTCTCTGTGACTTTTTTGGCTGGGCGTACCATGGGCTGAGCTCAAGGAGGGCTCGGTGGCAGGCCCAGGGCACACAACCCTCCTTCCCCAGACTGGCCCTGCCACCCCACTTATGATTCCCTGGGGCCATGTCAAGGCTCAGTTGCACTAGCTGCCCTGGTGGCCAGTGCCCCCCTAATCAGATTAGATGTGTATTCAAACAAATTGATGATCCGTTCCATTAGATGCTTTTCGAACACGCTTCTCTGAGCAAGAAATCCATTCGGGAACAGCTGCGGAGGCCACGGCATAATTGATGATTGCACCGTCCCAGGCCCCGGACAGCAGAAGGTGCCTGGCTCCTGAAGGTCACTGGTGAGGATTAGACGAAGGAGGGCGAGAGTCTTCTTTCCTGGCTAATGAAGCACTTGGCATGCAGGTGGCACCAGGGCCAGAGCTGGGCCAGGCATCTGCTAGGATACAGGGAGGGGCATAAATTAGCATCTCATTTGTGGGAGAAGGGAGGAGGAGGGAATCCGAGGGGAGGGGGCTAGGGTGCTCTGGGGCCCTGGCTGGTGAGGCAGGAGCAAGAGGCCTTGCCAGGCATGGGGCTGGGAGAGGGAAGGGACTCGCCAGGAGCCCTGGGCTCTGCAGCCTTTATCAGGCAGCTAGAGAGTCCCTGCCCCGCCTGCTGCGGTGTATGACGTGCAGACATTTCTTCTGGAGGGCAGGGGCTGAACAGGGCCACAGCAGCCTCCTCCTGGGCCCTCAGCACTCTGTCCAGTACCATCTCCCACCTGGGTTTGACCGAGGTTGTGGAACTAATCCATGCAGGCGTTTGCAACCCCTCCCCAGGCTCCAGCTGTCTCTACCAGTCCTGACCCTGCTCAAAACCTTATGAGCCTTCCCAGGCAGGACCCAATTTTTGAGCCAGCTTGGAATGGCCTTGAGGGGGCTGAATTTGGAAGCCTTAGATGTAAGACCTTCAAGAGACTGCGGGCTTCTTAGGGGAATGGTTCTGAGAAGCAGGAAACAAGTGGAATGATCATAACAGCCCCTGCCCCTCTTTCCCCGTCTCCTTCCTATGTGGTCACCCCCAATGGTTTGTGTGGCAGAAAGGGGCACCTCTGAGGCTTCAAGCACTGTGGCTCCAACCTCATACACATTAGCTCATTTGATCCTCCTGTAGCCTCTGGGGCAGGAGTTTCCATCTGTTTCACTGATGAGTCAGGTAAGGCCCAGGAGGTGAATTTGCATGAGGTCAAACTCTAGTTAGCATGGAAATGGGATGTAAACCCAATTTATCTTCTCCTACTGGGATCTTCAAGCCAGATTCTTGAAAAGGTGGTTCCTCGGGAGCAGGGCTGCAGGGTGGGGTCCCCCAGCTTAGCCCCTTCTTCCCAAGAAGCCCTAAGGCTCTGGCCTCTGCCTCATTTTACTCGGCCCCCACACCTGCATGCGTTCATCTTCTGTGCTGTTTGACCTCCATTTCCAGGCTTCTCTCCCTGCACTTTCTTAGCTCATCCACCTGAAATCCTCACCCCCTGAGTGGACCAGTCTCTTCTGGGATATTCTGCCTCTTTATCCTTCTAGCTAATTCCCAGGACTCATTCCCAGCTGGGCCGTCTGTTTCTCCCTCACCCCAGAATCTGGCTCAGGGGCCGCGACATCGCAGGCTGGAGTAGGAATGGTGCATGACCTCTGCTTGTGGAGTCGAAACCAGTTCCCCAAGAGAGGCCACCAACCTCCTTGAATGTCCCCCGTCCCTCTCACCACCCCTGGTGCTACAGGTTGGAGTATGAAGGGTGAGACAGCTTTGGGAAGTCTTATGCTAATAATAGAAAGATCCAGAGCTCTGGAACCTGCCAGATCTTGGTTTATGTCTATGTGGCAGAGTCCAATTACAGAACCTTTCTGAGCGTCGGTTTTCTCCTATTAAAATGGGGACAATGATAGTGGTTTCCTTGAGATGAACTCAGCCCTCTTAACTAAGATGATGGATGTAAAGTGCTTCGTGGATAAAAAGTTCCATGGTTAGTATGGAATAAAGGCAGCAGCAAGACTAGAAGTTTGGAGAGAAGTGAGGTTTGGTGACAGCAGCCCACCCTGAGCCCCTGCTCCCTCTGACCCCGGGTCCGTCCTGCTCAGGTCTGTGGCCCGCCAGGGGTAAGGAGCACAGTTTTCCACCCCTGGCACCCATTAGGAGGGCGTGGTAATCAATCCAGGACACGGTGGTGGGGCCAAGACTAGGAGATGGTGGGAGAAAAGTTTGCGAGTCTGGAAATCCTAGCTCCCACCCTGTTTCCAAGCATTCCAGGGAAGCTCGTGATGACTGAGCCCTTATTCCATGCCTGAGAAGAAGCCGCAAAAAGAGAGAGGTTTCTGCATGTTTCAGAGCTGGGTCCCTGCAGCTTGTTCTGGAGGGCAGATGGACATCATTTGGCCAATTAGGTGGCTGGCAGAAGCCATGACCTGCTTCCTCCACCCACCGACCCATCCCAGCAGAATGGCTCCATGGGAGGTGCGGTTCCCAGGGCTGGGCTGGCTGGGAAGTCAAATCCCCTGAACAGTGAGATGGACACAGCCTGGGGACTCCAGAGAAAGATGACATTATTTTGCAGAGAAGGGGAAAAGTTGAAGTTGAGATTGGCTTCTGTATGGGGCCATTTAGCCTGGAGCCTAGGGAGGACAATGGGGATATTTAGTGCGAGTATCAAGGGAAGATGGCAATCAGCGACCCCCTGACCTGTTACGGGAAATTACAAGGAAGCCCCAGGCTGAGGCCTTTTGCTGGCCTCTGAAGGCCGCTCTTCATTTAAGCAGCTCAGGGTCTGGTGGTCCGGGACCTCCGAGCCCTGTGACATGCCTAAATGACACACAGAGGGTCTGTCCTCTTCCCTGTCATCAATGGGATCACCCTGTGAACGGCCTACCTTGCACACTCACATACACGTATGCACATGTATACATATATCTGATCGTAGATAAGTAATTCATACCTGTGGTCCACAATATCAATGTCACACAAAGGTATAGAGTGAAAAGCTAGTCCCCCAACCCAAGTCCCCGGGCACCCAGATCTCCCTCAAGTGTCACTAGGATCCATTTTTCGTGGAGCCACTAGAAAAAGCCTGTGCCAATACAAGCAAATTGATTTTTATACTTGAAGAAGAAAAGCTTCTACGTAAACAGTAGCAGATTATCCACCCTATTCCATGCCTGAGCTTATCCACCCTATTCTTGTTTTTGTCACTTACCAGTAGTTCTCAAAGATCGCTCAGGCGCCGTCTGCTGCACAGAATTCTGTTGTTTGGAGGGACAATCGTTTCTTTAACCAGTGCCCTCTTGATAGGCATTCAGGCCATTTCCAAGCTTTTGCTGTTATAAGCTGAGCGGCTCTGAAGTGCTGTCATTTCACACATGCACAAGTGAGTCTGTGGAGGGTGAATTCCTTGAAGAGTTGGCGAATTGGAGGATGTGTGCATTTTTAGCTTTGATAGCATTGCCAAATTGCTCTCGTAGAGGGCGTACCAAGCTACAGTCCCGCAAAGCTGTCTGCGAGGGTGCCTGTTGCTCTACAAATTCACCAGCCCAGAATATCACACTTTTACATCTTGGCCAATGTGATAGGGGGAAAAATGGTATCTTATTGAATTTTAGTTTTCCTTTCTCTTATCATGAGGCTGAGCATCTTTGTGTGAGTTCCAGGGGCATTTGTAATTCTTTTCTGTGAACTTCATATCCTTTGCCCATTTTTCTATTGGTTTGTTAATCTTTTTCTTATTGATTTGTGGGAACATTTCTATATCAGGAAAATTAGCTCTTTGCCCACGATAAGAGTTGCAAATATCTTTCCCCAGTTTGTCATTTGTTGCTTCTTTTTGTTTATGAGGGTTTTTTCTTCCAGGCAGAATTTCTATGTAGTTGAAGGTATCAATCTGTTTTATGACCTTTTGGAGCTTGCATAGTACTTAGAAAGTACTTGGCGAGTACATTGCTTTGCCAAGACTGTATATTTTTAAATCTCTGATTTTTTTTCTCGGTCTTTTAGAATTTCATTTTTCATGTTTAAAACATTGATCCATCTAGCATTTATTTTGAGGTAAAAGTGCCAGAAAGAGATTCAACTTTATTTTTTTATCCCAAATGGGTTCCCTAGCTGTTTCAAAATCATTTATTGAATAATTGGTGTATTACCCACTGATTTGAAATTCTACTTTCATCATACATTAAATTTCCTCATATGTATTTGGGTCTATTTCTAGACTCCCAGACTGTTTCTTCATCAGTCTATTTTACAAGAAGGCACTGTTTTAATTATTGCAGCTTTGTAATGTAGTTAAACGTCTGTGCTAGTTTCCTCTGTTTACTATACTTTTTCAGAATTTGTTTGGCTATTCTTTCATGGTTGTTGTTTTTATGTGAACTTTAGAATCACTTTGTCTACTTAAAATTCCTTTGTATGTGTATGTGTGTGTGTGTGTGTATGTGTGTGTGTTTGAGGTGAAGAAAAGTTTAAGAGAATGACATCTTTATAACGTTGATTCTTTCTATCCACAATTCTCCTTCCTTCTCAATTATCTCCTTTTCCACAGAGAGGGTGGCTAACAGGGCTGTTGTGTACAGTTGCACAGGTTGTTTACTGCACCATCCTAGTACTAAGGCTGAGGGGAGCCACTGGCAGCTGCCAACAGGATATGAGCTCCTCTCTCTGGGCTAATCTGTCCATCTTTATATATGATCAATAGTGTTAATAGCCACCCCTCCTAACACGTGCCAGGCTGTGTTCTAAGCACTATATATTTATTAATGTATTTAATCTTCAAAGCAAACATATCTCCAATTTATAGCTAAGGAAAATGAGGTACAAAGAGGTTAAGTAACTTTCCCAAGGTCACTGATTTGTGTTACCCTCCTGAGCATTCACAGCACAGAAATCTGTCCCTGCACATAAATACATACACATACACACAGATATGTGCACACAGATACAGACCACATACTTGAACACAAAGGCTTGCACACACAGATGTGCACTGACACACACATTGACATTCACAGATATGTGAATGTCCACACATGCACATACATGCAGAAACACCACACACACACACCTGCACACACAAACACATGCACACATAGACACATCCACACGTTCTGTTATCCCAGCAGCATCTTCTTCCCCTCAGTCTGTCATTCTTCCTACAGCACACACCCTGCCAGCCCTGTGCCATCTCTTGCTTTCAGATGAGGCAGGTCCTGGAGGAAAATCAGCTGTCACTGCTCTGAGTCCTAGGTAGGGCGTCCCTCCCAGGATCCCTGTATCCAGAGGGCAGGTTGACTTTCTGGAGGGGGTGACTTCACCACAGGAGCTTGGGGCGAGGAACCTTGTGAGGGCAACAGGAGGCAAGGAATGTGGAGCCCCCAGCCCAGGGCCTGGTACCCAGCAGGCTCTCAGGGAAAGGCCTCCCCTTCCCTCTCCTCCTCCCCAGAGTCATTATCTCCAGCAGCCTCTGGAATCAACCCATCCAAGCGAAAGTCATTCTGCTGCAGGCTGGCACCCCCGGGAGGGCTTGAAGAATGAACTGGCAAACACAGACCTGGGAGGAAATTGCCCGGTGAGCAGGTTGACAGAGGCGAGGGCGTCTGGGCGCAGAGCGTGTGTGTGCTCGCGCGTGTGTGTGTGCTCACACTTATGCACATGTGTGCATGCAGACACACACACTGCCCAGCCCTTCTGACTGTTCTGGCTCTGAGTCAGCCCCACATGGAAGGGATTTAATCACCCAGGGGCTGGATCGTTATTGTTTTAAAACAAACGAGTGATGACGGCAATGAACAGAGCGTTTTTAAAAGCGCGATTCAAAGGGCTCTTGAAAGCTGCTGGAGAATATGAATGCGCCTTTGAAGTAAGAATGTGCCCATTTGTTAAGCTGAGAGCAGAGCTGGCTGCTGCCAGGCGGGCGGCGGGCAGTGGGTCCTTTTCCTTGGCAAATGGGTGCCCACGAGCCTCTCCACCCTCCCTACCACCTGGCCAGGGGTGGCCCAAGACCCTGGAGGCACAAGCGCCCCTGGAAGGGACCAGCAGTGGTAGTCACACCTCCAAGTCCACACTCAGAAAGTGCATCTTCTCAACTGTTTTTAAGACCCTGCATTCACCTGACTCTTGTTAAGAGCAATGGAGAGATGTGCATGAATGAGCAGGGAGAGATGCGTGATTGAAACATTAGCAAGCCGGGCACAGTGGCTCAGGCCTGTAATCCCCGCAGTTTGGGAGGCTGAGGCAGGCGGACCATTTGAGGTCAGGAGTTCGAGACCAGCCTGGCCAGCATGGCAAAACCCCATCTCTACTAAAAATACAAAAGTTAGCTGGTGGTGCACGCCTGTGATCTCAGCTACTCGGGAGGCTGAGGTGGAGGGATCACCTGAGCCCCAGAGGTCAAGGCTGCAGTGAGCCAAGATCATGCCACTGCACTGCTGCCTGGGCAACCTTCCGAGACCCTGTCTCCAAAAAAACATGAAACATCAGCAGTCAGACAGACGTAGAGGGAGCAGTCGAAGGCAGCCTCCTGCCAGCACCTGCCCTCTGAGCCACCCTGAGGCCACCCTCAGGTTTGTCCCTCTGGTGGTCCCCACAGTGAGGGTTAGTAGCAGCCAGGGTGGGAGTTCAAGGAAAAGCCTCCTAACCTGCTGCAGGTTATATATGAATAAGATCGAGCTCTCGGGCCTGGGGGGTGCAAGGTTTGGGGGTGCTGTGCAGCAGGGCCAGCTGACTTGGGCCCCACATGTACATGATGGCTTCTGTTAAGTTGCGAATCTCTACCTGAACCCAGTGAGGCCTGGAAACAAAGGCTGAACCTGACCAAAGACCAGGACGTCCAGTACTGGGCAGATCTGATGGTACAGATCTGATAGACCCGGGTCCCGGGCTCCGGGCCTTCCTTATGGTCCAGCCTGGGGTGCAGGAGAAGGCCCGCTGCACCCAGCCACAGCTGGCTACCACCTGGGTTCACTCCCTTCCAGCTGTAAACTGCCCTCTCCCTAGCCCCTTCCTCTTCTTTGGTTGGTTTGTTCCATTTCTTTTACTTTTTTTTCGTTCCTTCTTTTTTTTTTTTTTTTTTGTAGAGATGGAGTCTCACTCTGTTGCCCAGGCTAGAGTGCAGTGATGCGATCTCGGCTCACTGCAACCTCCGCCTCCTGAGTTTAAGCAATTCTCCTGCCTCAGCCTCCCGAGTAGCTGGGACAACAGGTGCCCGTCACCATGCCCAGCTAATTTCTTTTGTATTTTAGTAGAGATGGGATTTCACCGTATTGCCCAGGCACCGTGTTACTCCTGAACTCAGGCAATCCACCCGCCTCAGCCCTCCCAACTTTTTTGGTAAAGAGGGAGTCTCAGCATGTCGCCCAATCTGGTATTGAACTCTTGGCCTCAAGCGATCCTCCCACCTCGGCCTCCCAAAGCACTGGGCGTACAGGCATGAGCCACTATGGCCAGCCTGGTTTGTTCCATTTCTTAAGCCAAAAGGAGGCTGTCTGGTGTTTTCCACCCTCCAGGCTCACAGGGGAAAATTAACTGTCTGACCAAGATGGGCCTGGGGCATCAGCCAGCACTGAGGGTGGTGGAGCCCCTTCCCTGGAGGGGACACCTTACTTTAGGGTTCAGGAAGGAAATGAACATTGGCAGAACATCTACTCTGGGCCAGGCACGGAGCCAGCATTTTCACCATCACTATTTCCTTCCATCCTTAGATGTGAAGGTAGATATTTCTTTTCCTGTGTCCACTGATAGAGAAATAGAGACTCAAATAAAGGAACGCTTGTCCACTGCACGCTGCTGGGAAGCGGTGGAGTGAACGTAGACAGGTCTGTAGATGACAGACTCCCCACCACTGGCCTGAAGGTCGGGGTGCTCAGGGCCTACCCTGACAACAGCAGCCTGTGCGGCTTTAATTACGTCCCACCCCTCTGGGCACAGTGTGGTCACTGGAAGGTGCATAGAGTTGGGCTGGCAAGCCTGGACTCCCCCCTGGCTGCTGCCTGAAGCCCTTGGCACATAGTAGGTGCTCACTAGGTGAGCTGTTGAGTGGTGCTTTCTAGAACCCACTCCCTCAAATCTGTCAAATGCAAGGCTCATTGGCACAAGCTCTGGGCATCTGCAGGTTCTTCCCTGATATCTGTCCTCTCCTCCCGCCCCGGTTTTGGCTTCACAGAGGGAGGTGTGGGCTCAAGTGCTCCAGCTCTGAAGCTGTCTGTGGGGCTGAGCACCTCCTGCCCAGTTGTGTGACCTTGGGCACGTTTCTAACCCCTCGAGGCCTTGGTGTCCCCTCTCCAAAATGTAGATTGTAATCCTGTCCAGTCATGAGGTTGCTGTGAAAATTAGACGAGCATATGGTAGAGCCCCTAGAACAGCCCGGAACAGAGCAGGTGCTGTCATCTTTGTGGATATTGTTACCAGATGCTGGCTCCTGCCTCCCAGCCCCACCCTATCCACAAAAAGGCAGGTATCTCCTTGACGGATTACCGCCCCTCCCCTTTCCTCCGTCTGCCCTATTGTTCCATCAGTTCCCTTGTGTACGCTCACGTCCACCCTCTCCCCCACTGGCCAGGAGGGCAGAGGCCCCATTTCCATCCAGAGCAGCCAGCTGAGCAGTCTTGTGAAGTCTGCGGCGAAGTTCACTGTCTCTGTTGAGAGAACCGTGGTGGGGCAGGGTGGTCTGCGAGGCTGAGTCAGCTCAGAGGATGAGGGTGACTGCAGAGAGGGAGAAGCAGCTGTTCTGCCCCTCACCCACCACCTGGGCAACCAGGCGGCCGGCCTGGAGTGAATGGGGAGGTAGAGGCAGGCTGGCCTCAGGACCCAGGACAGAAGGAGCAGGCAGCCGGTGGTCACAAGGCCTTGCTGGATGGACTCTGTGATTGATGCTTTGAGGGCTTCCCCCAGCCTTAGGGAGCAGGACTCAGGAGATCCTCTACCCCCTACGGTTTATGTCAACCTGCCTCCCTATTCTCCTTGTGACATTGATATTCCCTTTGGCTGAGCCACAAAAAGTGCCCCTCTTGCCTCTTGCCCTGGAGGGGGAACCCACGAGCAGAGCGGATGGAGTGGATGTGCATGCTGAGAGGGAAGTGACAGAAGATGCTGGAGTGTAGGCTGGCAGCAGGGCAATAGCCCAGCGTGGTCTGGGGAGGAAGGAGGCAGGGCTCTGGTTGGCAGATGTCGGGGACTCACGCTGAAGACCAAGTCTTGGAGACAGACTGACCCAGGTTCAAGTCCCTCCCAGCCATGGGACCTTGGGCAAATTACCTGGCTGCACCTGCTCCATCTGCCTAGGGGCCTTAGGATACTAAATGCACCAGGTCACATAGGTGAGCAAGTGATCACTGGTGGCTTTGTCTCCCTGTTTCTGCAGATGATGTGTCCCCATATTTCAAGACGGAGCCTGTGCGGACACAGGTGCACCTGGAAGGAAACCGCCTGGTGCTCACATGCATGGCCGAGGGCAGCTGGCCGCTGGAGTTCAAGTGGCTGCACAACAACAGGGAGCTGACCAAGTTCTCCCTGGAATACAGGTAAACTGCGCCTCCCCGCCCTTCCTCCTGGCTGCCAGGACCACTGCCCTGCCTTGAAGAGGGCATGGTGAGGAGGGGGTTTGTGTGACAGTGTGGGGCTCGGGGCTCCTGGGAGCCTGGAGTTCTGGAAGTGAGTGGCAATGGCAGCCCTGCCCCGAGGTGAGATGGCTCCACCCTACTGATCCCTGCAGAGGATGGCTGGGTTGTGGACCAGGGGAGCTGCCTGGACGGGATGGTCTGTACCACAGTGCATAGGAGCAGAGGTGGGCACAGGGACTCACTAACAGCAGCTGTGGCTGTGGCTGTGACTGTGGCCCCCTGCTCACTCTCTCGAACCCTGCCATCTCCAGGGGACTCTTGTTGAGGGGCCTGGGTCCAATGGAGGGGTGGGGTCTGCAGCAACCCGGGATCAGTGAAGGAGGGGACATCTTCTATCTGTGGGAAATTCAGGTGGGACACAGAGATGGCCCTCTCAGGGCCTCTTGAGCTTATCTTCACTTCCTATCTGTGGCCATGCAATGGAGCTCTTGGGCCTGACTGGCCTTTCCCTGCTGGGACGTTGCCAGGTGGGGAGAAAGAAGAGCAGGGAAAGAGAACAGGGTCTCAGCAAGGGTGGATCTGCTGCCAGCAGGGAAGCAGCCCCTCACCCAGGCCACCGTGGCCTCCAGCCTTTCCTCGCAGCCACAGACTGGGGCAGGCACTCCCTCCTTTCTGCTCTTATCCTCCCATCTCTGCCTGTTTTATTGGCTCCAACCCTGTGGCTGTTGGTTAATCCCAGGGCCTGATGTGCATAATCGCTTTTGTTGGGGAAACAAGATTGTCTTGCCCTGGGGATGTTGATACAAATCTGCCGCCAGGGATAGGCATGCAAATAAGAGGAGGGGTATAATTAATTGCTTGATCTGTCCTTCTGGAGAACCATCCTTTCCTTTAGGGAGTGTGGAGGCCAGAGTTTGGAGCGACTCCCCACCCCAGTCTTTCTGCCTTAACCCTGGACTGCACGGGCTGGTGTAGTGTGGCCACATTGGCAAAAGAAAGCCCAGGACAGGGCACCCCCTCCCCTCCTGCAGAAGGGAGAGCTGGATGAGCAAGCGAGAGGTCCTGCAGGGCTGGCCACTCTGGGCCTCCGGTTCTCCAGGAAGCCCACAAGGAGACCAGAAAGCTCTCCCTGAGCAGCCCCTGCTGTGGTTTTCAGTTGGGGGCCAGAGCCTCTCCTGGCCACAACCTGGCACCCCCAGGAAGTTGTGACCGTCTCTGTGAAGAGCCCCTGCATCATCTTAGACTTTGGACACACTCAAGTGGGTGACTAAGAGCATGGGATGGCATACCACGCGTGCAAGTGGTGCCGGGCCTAGCCTGCCCCTGACTTCTTCCGGCAGGGAACTGGAGGCAGGAGCCAGGAGGAGGAGAGGAGAGTTGGTTCCTTGTCTGGTTCAGAGCTGCTCTTCTGGGGCCCTGGCACTGCTGGGATGCAAGGGTGGGTGGTACACAGAAGCAGGTTCCAGCTCAGTGGAAGGACCAGATGGAATGGGCTGCCTTTGAAAACAGTCAGCCCTTGTCCCTGCAGGCATTCTGGGAGTGGATGGGGTCCAGCTATTGGTGGTGATGATGATGATGATGAGGTCCAACGATTGATGATGATGATGATGACGATGATAACAATGATGATAGCAATCATAGACAATGAAAAAGAATTTATTATATGGCAGACATTATGATGTCCCTCTGTGATTATCTCATTTAATCCTGCCCACAATCCTATGAGTAGTTTCAGTTATTTCCCCCATTTTACAGATAAACACACTGAAGCCCAGAGAAGTTAAAGAAATCACCTAAAGTCAGATGGTTGAGTTAGGCTTCAAATATAAGCTGTCTGACAGCAGAGTGGGAATTTTTTACCATCCACCACACTGCCTCTCATTAAAGAAGGATTGCTGCAATTGCTTCCTTAATGTGTATCCTAAGCAGTCTTTCTGCTAACCATGCTCTGCGAATTCTAGAAAACAAAGCAATAGGGAGAATGCAGATACTCCATTTTATAGCTATGTTGGGTGGAAGTTATTCAAAGGAAATAGATGAGCGTGCACTTGGGAAACTCGTTCCTTTGCCTCCTCGCCCCTAAGAGTGTTGGATCTGGTGGCCTGGGGGCAATGCTGTGCCTGAATGCAGGTCTGATCAGGATTTTCCTTCAGTTAAAAACTTGCTGTGCCCCCGAGGCAAGGTCTGCACTCCTTAGAAGGGCCTTAGAACTCTTCCTGATCTGCTCCTGCTGGCATAGTCTCACCTCCTGCCACTCCTGCCAGACCAGACCATCAAGGTTCTCAGGACAGTTCTCTGCAAATTCCCTCTTCTCGGACTTTGTCCAAACTGTCCTATCCCCTCCACGGGAATATTTATATTTCCCCTTTTGGAAACTTTTTTCTCCTGCAGGGCCCAGCTCAAATTCCTTCTCTTTTAGAAAACCTTTCCTGATAATGCATGTATTCTTTTTTTTTTTTTTTTTTTTGAGACAGAGTCTTGCTCTGTCCCCCAGGCTGGAGTGCAGTGGTGTGATCTCGGCTCACTGCAAGCTCTGCCTCCTGGGTTCATGCCATTCTCCTGCCTCAGCCCCCCAAGTAGCTGGGACTACAGGCGCCCGCCACCACGCCCGGCTAATTTTTTGTATTTTTTTTTTTTTAGTAGAGACGGTGTTTCACTGTGTTAGCCAGGATGGTCTCGATCTACTGACCTCGTGATCCGCCCGTCTCAGCCTCCCAAAGTGCTGGGATTACAGGCGTGAGCCACCGCACCCAGCCAATAATGCATGTATTCTTAATTTCTCTCTCTCTCTCTTTCCCTTTCTCTTTCTTTCTCTCTCTCTCACACACACGCGCACACACACTGCTCCATCTCCTCTGTCGTTTGTGACTGTCCAGAAAGTATGGCCGTACATATCCCCTGACACCTTTTTTGCCTTCTCATTATTTACAGAGGAGACCACAAGTGGACCACAGAACCGAAGTCAGAGCTTCCAGAACCTTGGCAGTTCCTGGAACCTCAGGACTTAGAACCAAGAGCTTGATATTGCCAGGCCCTCTTCCGTCCCAGTCGCTCAGCTGTGCCCACCTCTGGGTTCATACTTCATGAAGTCACGAGTGACACTGAGAAGTTCAGGGCTCACAGGCTATAGCTGCCTGATTTCTGAGTAGAAGGAACTTCTCTGGAAGTTTCACTTAGAAAGTCCCAGGGAAGGATTCTGATTGGCCCAGCTCAGACCATCCCTGACCAGTCGTGGTGGGCAACAGCATGGAACACCCTGATTGGCCAGGCCTGTATCATGTGTCTACTCCAGGGCTTGAGACACCAGGATTGGCAGCCCCCACACTACAGCCACGTGGTAGGGAAGAAGGGTGAAGTTGTTAACATAAGAAGGGAAAAGGGTAGTGGATAGATAGAAGCCACCTGTGTCCCTGGCTCATAGCAGGTGCTTCTTTCTTCTCTCTTTTAATTTTGATTTTTTTCAAATCTTAGTAAAATCATTAGTACTGTAAACACCTGCATACGTGTACCATCACAATTCCTAACATTTTGCTGATTTGTGCTCTTACTGTCCCCCTACATACGTATACACATGCACCTTTTCTGCTGAGCTATTCAAGGATTTGCTGTAGATATCATGTCACTTCACTCGTAAGTAATATTTCCTAAGAGCAAGGCATTTGCCTGCAGAACCACGCACGACACAATTTTCACAGTTGGGAAATTTAACACTGATATAATACCGCTATCTAAAATGCAGCCTATATTCAAGTTTCTCCATTTGTTCCGATGGACGTCCCTTTATCCCAGCGTCCTTCATGGCCATGGTTGTTGTTCTTGTTCAATGCTGGACCTAATCGGGGATCACATGTGACCTTTAGTTGCCATGAGTCTTGATACACCTTAAATCTAGAACTATTCCTTATTGTTTCTTTCCTACCTTTCATGGCTTTGGCACTTCTGAGAGTCCAGC